>NW_023219036.1:0-12830 GCF_002007445.2 Ailuropoda melanoleuca | reverse complement strand
ACATAAGGAAAGCAAATCAGTTGCCTGTGGTTCTACAGAGAGCTGGCAGAATAGCTGAGAGTAGACCCGAAATCTCTTAGATTATATCCTTGTCAGAGAATGGCCAAAGGTGACTTTTCTAGTGAGGTAGAAAGGTATTAGGATACAGAAAGGTATTTGGAGTTTGCTCTGAGATACAAATGCATTTTACTGAGATTTTTCTGCAACACAAGACCCATCATTGGAACCTGCATCTTCTTTCAAATACTCCAGCAAGAAGCCATATGGTAGAGATCCAACAATTGGGATTTCTTTATGGGAAGAAAGAAAAATAATATTTACTGAACACTTAATATAAGCCACAAAACTAAGGTCCAGAAGTGACTCACATCAATTTTGAAGCAAAACCAGGATTGGAACTCAGATTTCCTGTCCCTTGTCTATTGTTTTCATGAAGCTAACAGCCATATGTTGACTGACTGAGCTAGAATGTTGGACTATCGCCTGCCCAGAAAAAAGAGGGAAATGACTGGCTGTGGGTCTTCTGAATGTGGGAACCCCTTGCAAAACCACTGCATGCTTTTGGGTAAGAACCTGCCCTCATCTTTATCTTCAGACAAAGATGATATCATGGGCATCCAACCTGGATGTATGCACAGAATAAGGATATAAGGACAGGACTCTATGCTTAGAAGGGCCCCATGTTTGGTTTGATGTTGCCACTTAAAATTCTTAATAATTTGTAAGCAAAGTGGTCCCCCACATATAGTTCTCACTCATATGAATAGTTCACTGTTCTCTCTGTCCTCATCCCCTAGGAAGGGTCATTGGAAAGATTACCCGAAGGCAAGCTAAAACTAGGCCAGCTAGGTTCTTCTCTACATTCCCTGGAGCACTTCCTAGAAGGGTTTTATCCTCCCTAGACATCATGAAGCTCTGTCTTTCTGGGTCACAGCAGAGTGTGGATTCATCTATCCAGCTTCTCCAGATCAGAAACCAAACCACCAGCCTCTTCAGTCATCTCCTTCTCTGATTCAAGACCCCTTGGCCGCTCCCTGCCTAGAAGAGAGCCCAGCCTCTATCGCTGGCATCCCAACATGGTTCCAGTTTACTTTTGCAGCATTTTTTCTCAATGTTCACATACATAGAGTCTCTGCTTAGACCACAACATCTCCCCCCCCTCTGCTGCCAGGTCCACCTTAGACACTTTGACCTCTGCATTTCTCCTTTCCATCCTAGTGCACTGCCTTATTTTTCTCATCAGCTGATTTTTCTCCTGTCCTTCAAGGCCTAGCTGTGGCCCCATCTCCTCTGTAAAAGGCCTTCTCTGACTGCCCATTCCATATCCTCTCTCCCAACAAAGCTGCGTGGTTCCTGAGTCAGAGCTAGTATCCCACATCTGTTTTCCTCACTAAGCCACACACCCAAAAGGGGTCAGTGAATTATTGTGGGTGCCTTGATTCTCAGGAGAAGAGAAAAGGCAGGAAGTCCATTTCCAGGCACAGTTGGGTCATGTGTTCCCAGACCCAGTTTGCCTGATATTACAGGTGAGCCAGTGAGGGTCTCATTAAACCTACTTCCCCAGCTGAGGCTCTGGGCCCAGTCCTGAGCCCAGTGCCCATGGTGACCACAGACCTCACTGGGGGATATTGACTGATTTGAGACCAAGGAAGGGAGGCACTTTCCCAACAAGGGCAGAAGTGTGTGAGGTTGCCAGGTAGAAAGTCCAGGCTCCAGAAGGCCATGCTTACTGTTTTCTGACTGACCAGACTCTATCCAGAGTTTGGCCACCACATGATTTAATAAAAGGCGGGAGGTAGAAGGATTACCAGGAAGAGGACGGTTGAGAACCTGTGCCAAATGGGAAGCAGTTGTAGGGACTGGACGTGAGTGGGAGAAAAGAAATCTTGAAAGAATGTGACCCACGTCTTTAAAATGGTCAAAGGACTGACCTAGGCCAGCGGAGAGTCCACAAGAAGGTTCCTCCTCACCCATCCTCAACTCAGCCACTTAACTTCTATTTCTCCATACAACTCTTTCCCATTTCTCAAAGAGATCTTTAAAACTTCATCTTTAGTCCTTAAGACTCAGATCCTACTCTGATGTAAATGCATTGAACATTCTCTACTGCCCCCACTGCAGTCTCATCATCTCTTGCAACAGTCCCCTAACCAATGCCCCAGCCGGCCGCCTGCCTCCGTGTTGCCAGAGTAAGACTTCTAAATCACAGACGAGCATCCGTTACATGCCCGTTACACTCCGTCCAGTGGGTTCCTGGTATCCTCATGAAATGGCTGCATCCCTTACTGTGACTTTCAAGGCCCTTCATGGTCTGACATGGGCAGCTTCATCCCTCATGTTTTCCCCTCGCACCTTACACACCAGCAATACTGGATGCTTCGGATCCACATCCCACCACACTCACTCCCACCCCTGCGCCTTTCATGTGCTGCTCCCCCTCACCTGGGAGACTCTTCTTTCTTGCAACCACCCCCCTCCCCACCAGTTCCATTCTACCTGCTACTCATTTATTAGGTTGCAAGTTCAGTGTCCCTTCTGCCAGGAAGCATTGTCAGGCTCTGCAAGTCCAGGTTAGTTGTCCCTGCCACAGATCACCTTTGCATCCTTTCACTAGTTTTTAGCATACAGTATTGTGTATGTATATATAATTACTTACACTTCCCTCCTCTCCCCCCGCCCCCAGAGGGCAGGGACCATATCTGTTCTGTTCACTCTGCATCTTTATTACCTAGTTCCTCGCACATAGTAGCTGCTCCGTGTATATTTCTTGAATAAAAGATTGTCCTTCCCAAGAGGCTATAGGAGGGATTTCCTACTTTGGGCCCTTTCCACCTCTGGGACCGTGCTTCTTTAAGACACGCCCTTTCCTGTCCTTACACATAATAAGTTATCAGGTGCAACAGGAATTTGCAAACAGGTATGTTGACTTCCTGCTTCAAACAGAAATATGCTCTAGGCTGTGATGCAAGGGGCAGCAGGACTCTCCTCAGGGATCCAGTATGAACGGTATTTGGTTGCACAACACGGTTTCCAAAGACTCACTGGTGGAGTCTAGCATCAAGCTCGTTCTAGCCACACAGGGGAGGGTGACTAATTTCCTGCAAGGGATTGTGTTCAGACATCCCACCTTCCTGGGTATCATCTCACTTCTGTGACTCCTGTAGAACCAGACACTGTTATCTCACTTGATAGAAACAAATAGAACACCAATAGCCAATAAAATGTACCTTGGCCTACACCTCACACCTTATACAAAATAAACTCAGAATGGATCATAGATTTAAATGTAAAACATAGCACCATATCACACTTAGAAGAGAACATAGGAACAAAACCTCCATGAGTTAATAGGAAAAGAGCTTTGAGATATGGAACCAAAAGCACAATCCATAAAAGAAAAGACTAAACTAACTGGACTTTATTGAAATTAAAAACTTTTGCTCTGTGAAAGACTTCTTTGAGACACGAGATGTCAAGTATCAACTGGGAGAAAATATCTGCAGATTACTTATCTGAAAAAAGACTCATTTTCAGGGTAAAGATCTTTCTACACTCAACAGTAAGAAAGAAAGGAAGTTTGAAAAAGAAAGGAAAGGTAAATTTCCCTTTCTCCTCCCAGGAAGTTGCTTCGGGTATTCCGTCCTCAGTTCTGTGCTCGTCTGACCTGGATGGTTGTGCGGAGGCGATGGCTTTTCTGTTCCAGCTCCAAGGTGTGGGGGGAAGGTAGATGGGTCCCTGAGAGAGGGGCTAGAGGCTTTGAGGGAGCAAAAGTAAGAGGAGTGTGGCCCAGTCTGAGGGAGCAGGGATGACACGATTGGGTTAATGGAGGGCTGAGAGAAGTCCCTGTACCCTCTCTTCCCACCTCCCTGGAGGTAGCAGGATTTCTGACAGGGGAGGAGGGCTACGGGGCTGCCTGAGTACTACTCACAAAGCACTATGCCCTTGGAGCCACATGAAGGCCCAGTGGCCAAGTGTGCCTGAGAAGGCATGGCATGGTGCTGCCAGCAGAGTCACCACCTGAAATGGACCACACACACACGGGCTTGGTCATCAGCGTCTGCATGGCTATGTGAGAATCTAGGTGCCTCCTCAGAACTCCGGGACTGTGCCAGGTCCAAATGCATGCCTAATCACAAGTGAGAGGGCACAACCTTCCAAACGACTAATATTGTATCTCCTGGCTCTGCCAACCGGGCAGGTGGGAGCTGAGTGAGAGTTGAGTTGATTGAGAAAGATTTAAAAGTGATGCTTCTATTTGAGTCTTATGGGTTACATTGATTTTGTGTGTGTGAATATGAGAGAAAAGGGGGGTGCCAGTCATGCATTTAACTCAGCCCTTGCTCTGCGTGTCACTTTGCAGGGACGTGACAATTATATAAGATGACAGATATATTGACTGAATTTTAGCACAAAGTGCCCTCCAACATGCCCTCTATTTTGAATTGGTTTAAAAACTCTGTGTTAAAGAACTCATATGTGGTAGAGCCAGGATGTGACTCTGGGTCTGGGTGACCCCAAAGCCCATTGCTCAGCATTACAGTGAGGTTAATTACCAAATAGTGCCTGGAATGGGATTGCAACTGGGGCTCTAATCCCAAACTAAGAGATGCTGCCTGTCCTCCTAACAGTGGACTGGAAAGGCGGTGATATCCAGCCTCACCCCTACTCTGCGTGTCCCTGGGCCAGTCACAGCTAGACTGCATGCACTAATGACTTCTATGCACTTTTGTATGTGACCCCTGCCTTGACCATCCATTCCAAGAAGAGCCCTGAATCTTTTCTCTTTGGGCTGATGCTAAATTCCATCTCCCCAGAATGTCCTTGCACAACTGAGAATCCTATTGCCAAGGGCAGGATGGCAAACCCGTCAAGTTTTCTTTTTGTCTGCCCCACGGTCCCAGCCAGCACTGGAGCACAGTGTATTAGGCAAAGGTGTTGGAATGGGAACAAATTTTTTTTTTCCCATTTGGCTGTTGGTGTGTGTGTTTTTTTAATGCAAGCCTTTGAACACCTTTATTATAATTTCAAAATCAGTCATTGCTAAAAAACAAAATTCAACGGAGTAAACTTGAAGATCTAATTGGCTTTATGAAACCGTTCATGAACTGGGAGGCATCCCATCCAGCAAGTAGAGGGGAGCTCCAAAGGGCTACAGAAAGGAGAAGGTTTTCTAACGCCGGACAAGGACATCATAAACAGAAAAAGGAGTATTTCAGGTGAGGTCGCCTTCTTCTGGGGACCAAAGAGTCTTCATAGGTGGGATTATCTCATCTTCCTTTTGGCAATAGAGAGGGCCCATGTGACGGATTACCATGTTGGTGCCAGCCAGAAAATTCCTGACTGACCAGTTAAGACTACCTTTCTGGGGAAGCTTAAAAGTCCAATTAGTTTAGGTCTTAAGCCCTGGTTTGGTGACTTGGCCTAAGTAATGCCATTTTGGGGCCTGTGGTTTCCTTTTTAATATTATGATAGCCAGAAGTTTTTCTCCTTCTGCCTCTTGTGCTCTCTCTCTCAAATAAATAAATAAATAAATAAAATCTTAAAAAAAAGTTGATTTCCAACAAATATTTCTGTAAGTCAAGAATGAAGAATCATTTAAAAGGTTCTATGGAAAGAACATTATATTTGTAAAAAAAATAAAGGTTGTGATGTTGGGTTTATTTTATATATAAGGAAATTGCGCCCATCTTTGTGCAAGGCTGCATCTGCTGGTGGTGACCTGAAGCAACTTGGTGTAACCTCTGTGGATGACAGTAACGGGGGGTGCGCAGAACTGTTGCCCTCCCTTTTGCATCCTGATTCAGATCTGGCTTATTCATGTTCCCCCCTCCCCCCAGCTTGTGTCACCCAGGGATGTCCATGTCTCCTCCCCAGACCTGCTCTGTCAGAGTCCCTGTGCCCCCTTCCCATGGTAATTAAGTATATTGAGATGTCTGAATGTTGATGTCAACCTGACCCTCAGGATAGGGTGAAACCAAGGAGTTAAACTCATGATCACTGTTATGATTTATACGAAAATAATCCTACCAGTTCCAGTCATCAGCAGAAGACAGACGGGGTCTCCCCAGGGCACCCTGCAAGCATCAGCACGTTGTTCCCTCATCCTGAAGTTTCTCTTTCTGTTTTCCTTTCTCCAAGTAGTGATGGCTTTATGGTATTTTCTGATTTTAAAACAAGGAAGCTTTCATTTTTTTTTTAAAGCGTAGAAAAGCACTGAGACTAAAAATAACCATAATCTCGCTATAATCTTCCAGATACGTCATTATATCCTTCCCTTTTCTAGACCTATGTAGCAGAAGCCTTTTTATCCAGTATTATTGGGACAGTGCTTAGTGGGTTAAGCAAAAAAGGTAGTTGAAATAATAAATGATAATAATCACAAAATCTATACATACTTAAAATCTTTTATTTTTGACTTAAAATGTATCAATGTTTTAATATAGCCTTTTATGTTACTATCACTCTGCTGAAGGAAGTTCACCTTTGTCTTTCATATACCAACACCACGATAGTTTGTCTCCAAATTCCTGCTTTGGCTTCTTTGAGGAAGAAAGCATTCTGAGAGCAGAATCTTGAATTTTTCCGAGCCACATCTCCGCACCCCGCCAATCCGTTTTAACTATGTTATTACAATAGCAGATGAATTCTTCAAAGTGTTCAATTTAGTTTTTTTAAAGGAGCTTTTTTTTCTGTTTTCCCTCGTTTTTTTTTTCAATTTATATAATATTTAACTACAAAACTATACTAACAAGGACATTGGAATAAAGAGGCTAGAGAACCTTAAAACTGATACCCGCTGACCATGTGAGCTGTCTGGTGGGAGCAGAAGTGGGGGATAAAAAGGCACAGCCTTCCTTCCAGAGCCTTCCATGGATCTGAGAGTCATTCCTGCGGGTTTTCAGGTGGAAGGGGAGGGTGGACTCAACTGGGGAGTCAGCTAAGTGGTTGGATGCCAATCAGAAGAGATCACACTGTATACACACATGAATGTAATTTATTTACAAAAGATGAGATCATACTACACATATGGCCTGTTTTTTTTGTTTATCACGTTGTTTATTTACATAACAATAAATATGGTCCAACATCATCCTTTTGAATGATCGCATAGTATTTCACTGTATGGATATACAGTGCCTAATCCCTTACTAAGACCTTTTAGACGTTGTTTTGTTTTTGTTCTTGTTTTTATTTTTGTACTTGTTTGTATTTTTATATATTTGTTGGATTACTTCCTCAGATTATTTCTGATAGTGGAATTGCTGCATCAAAGCATATCTATATTATTGAGACTTTCGGTACATATTGCTACCTACTTTCCAGAAAGTAGGTACCAATTTATACACCTCCAGCAATGTAACCCCCAAACTGGCCCCCAAACTGCTCCCCTCCTCACGCAGCTTCCGGGTGAGCAGTAAGGACTTTCAGGAGAAAAAGGTGTGCAGGGTGAGGTGAGGCTCCCCCACAGAGATACTACTGACCAGTGATATGAGAGCAGTCAATCCAGTAGAGACAGAAAATGCTTGGGGAGGGGAGAAAGTGGAGTGGGTCTACCCCTGTCTTTCCTGGAATCTCAGGATTGCATCATGCAGCAGAGAGAGCCAAGGATGAGACCCCAAAAGATATGGAGATGATGGATGGCTCTGTCATTTATAGGTTATGTGACTTTTAGGCAAGTCATTTAATCTCTCTGAGTCTCAATTTCTGCATCTGTAAAATAGCATCATCTTCTGTTAGAACATTTATCTCTAGGAAACATCTAGGTAGACATGTTATAACCTGACTTTCACCAGGGGATTCCTGCCTTAGTGCGGGAAGGGGCTGACCTTGGACTTCCATGAGTATAACTGGAGTCCTGTTCAGCTCCTAAGAGCAATTCCTTGCTTACTATCACAGTTAGTTTCCTCACCTTGTACTTGATACCCACGCTGTGCATATTCCTAATTCCTATCAGGCTGGGTCCAGAAACACCTGGAGTCTTGAGTGGAGGGTAAGGGGAACGGGAAGAAAGTTGCCAATGCCTAGGACAATTCCACCATGTGTGTCGATTGTTACCATTACGATTACTTCAACACAACCTGCCTGATCTTGAGCTTCAGACTGAAGATCCCCCTTCCTAGACCTGCCTCCTCCTGAGCTCCCTGTCTAGTCCCAGATGCCTCTGTTCTGCCTAACTGTACCTCTAGTTTGACACCATTTCTTCCAACTAAAGCAGTTTCTTTAAGATAACAACTCTTACTAGCCTGCACTGGGGACGTACTAGATGTCAAGTACTGTACTAAGCAATTTACAGGTATTATCCTCACTGATGGTCCTAGAAGGTAGGCATTCCCATTTTATAGGCGAAAAAACTGGCTCATTGAGGTTTAGTAACTTTTCCAAAGTCACACAGCTAGAATGTAAATGAGCTGGGATTTGAACTAGTCTGTCTGCAACAAAGCCTGGGTTCTTAGTCATGGCCAACAACCCTGAGAGGCAAGGAGGGCAGTGTTCAACACCCTTCTCATTTTCTAGAAGAGCAAGCTGAGGCTCAGAGTTTGTCAAGACCACACAGCTGGTCTGTAGCAGAATGAAGCCTAAAACCAGATCCCAGGGAAAGCAGACCAGCTGGACCAGCATCCAAAGGGGTCACCAAAACGTTTAGAGGTAATTTGCTGAATCCAAAAGTGGAAAGGTAGAAGAGACACTTTGACATCTTGGTTGGGGATTTAGGGTCTTCACTTAAAAGCTTTTTGGCAAGAGCCCATGAAACATCTATGCAGACAAGAATGAGTTGTCTCTTTCTCCATCTAGGGAACCTTGAAATGCAAATGCAAAGTGACAGAAGTGCATATGGAGTTGGGAGAGAGCCTCTTCTGCCCTATCAGGGAAGACGCCCCGGAGGGGTGCTTTTTAATAGTCTCTGAAGGGTTGATATACTCTGAATAGAGTTGGTGGTGCTGGATGCCCAGCGAGTGCATAGTCCTGACTTCAGGCTGACACATCCACACGGCTACTGTGAGCCAAGCAAACACTAGTGTAAGATTTATATGCTCGGCGATGTCATTTTAAAGCTATCCTTACTGAATGCATAGGCTGTGTTTGCTTATGTTATTTGATTGGATGAAAGAGAAGAATGATCATCTATCCTCCCTACCCCTGAACCTGACCTTCATAATCTCCTTNTATTTATTTATTTATTTATTTGAGAGAGAGAGAGAGAGAATGAGCAGGAGGGGCAGAGGTTGAGGGAGAGAGAATCCCAAGCAAGCAGACTCCATGCAGAGCATAGAGCCCAACATGGGGCTTGATCTCATGACCTAAGATCACGACCTAAGCCAAAACCAAGAGTCAGACACCTAACCAAGCATGCCACCCAATTGTCCCTGGTGTCTTTTTTTTTAACCTAAAATTTTAAAATTTCCTTTGTATTATTTGAGATGTTGGTCACCCAGTACTCAATCTCCCTTGATACAATATCGCCCTAATTCTCTTTCTTCCCCTTGCACGTTCTTCTGATTCTTCTGATTATATCTCTGTTTTCACTTCCTTGTCT
This sequence comes from Ailuropoda melanoleuca, assembly GCF_002007445.2. Lineage (NCBI taxonomy): Eukaryota > Metazoa > Chordata > Mammalia > Carnivora > Ursidae > Ailuropoda > Ailuropoda melanoleuca. The sequence continues at coordinate 3,295 of NW_023219036.1, read as the reverse complement.
CATTTGTTTTAAGTTTCTCTCCAGGCGATGTTGTCCATCCATTGATAGCTCTGTCCATTCAACACATAATTGAGTGCAAGGTGTTGTGCCAGGAAATGGAGATTCAGAGATAGATTGCAATCATTCTTGATGTCAGTGAGTCTACTTTCTATTGATGGAAACAGATAAACTCATCTCAACACCAGGTGATGACAAATGCTGGACCAGTGGTATTCACAGATTCAAGGAAATGGAGCCCTGAGAGCAGAAAAGGATCTTGGAGATCATCTTGTCAATTCTCACTTTTTACAGAATGGGAAACTGAGACATAAGGAAAGCAAATCAGTTGCCTGTGGTTCTACAGAGAGCTGGCAGAATAGCTGAGAGTAGACCCGAAATCTCTTAGATTATATCCTTGTCAGAGAATGGCCAAAGGTGACTTTTCTAGTGAGGTAGAAAGGTATTAGGATACAGAAAGGTATTTGGAGTTTGCTCTGAGATACAAATGTATTTTACTGAGATTTTTCTGCAACACAAGACCCATCATTGGAACCTGCATCTTCTTTCAAATACTCCAGCAAGAAGCCATATGGTAGAGATCCAACAATTGGGATTTCTTTATGGGAAGAAAGAAAAATAATATTTACTGAACACTTAATATAAGCCACAAAACTAAGGTCCAGAAGTGACTCACATCAATTTTGAAGCAAAACCAGGATTGGAACTCAGATTTCCTGTCCCTTGTCTATTGTTTTCATGAAGCTAACAGCCATATGTTGACTGACTGAGCTAGAATGTTGGACTATCGCCTGCCCAGAAAAAAGAGGGAAATGACTGGCTGTGGGTCTTCTGAATGTGGGAACCCCTTGCAAAACCACTGCATGCTTTTGGGTAAGAACCTGCCCTCATCTTTATCTTCAGACAAAGATGATATCATGGGCATCCAACCTGGATGTATGCACAGAATAAGGATATAAGGACAGGACTCTATGCTTAGAAGGGCCCCATGTTTGGTTTGATGTTGCCACTTAAAATTCTTAATAATTTGTAAGCAAAGTGGTCCCCCACATATAGTTCTCACTCATATGAATAGTTCACTGTTCTCTCTGTCCTCATCCCCTAGGAAGGGTCATTGGAAAGATTACCCGAAGGCAAGCTAAAACTAGGCCAGCTAGGTTCTTCTCTACATTCCCTGGAGCACTTCCTAGAAGGGTTTTATCCTCCCTAGACATCATGAAGCTCTGTCTTTCTGGGTCACAGCAGAGTGTGGATTCATCTATCCAGCTTCTCCAGATCAGAAACCAAACCACCAGCCTCTTCAGTCATCTCCTTCTCTGATTCAAGACCCCTTGGCCGCTCCCTGCCTAGAAGAGAGCCCAGCCTCTATCGCTGGCATCCCAACATGGTTCCAATTTACTTTTGCAGCATTTTTTCTCAATGTTCACATACATAGAGTCTCTGCTTAGACCACAACATCTCCCCCCCCTCTGCTGCCAGGTCCACCTTAGACACTTTGACCTCTGCATTTCTCCTTTCCATCCTAGTGCACTGCCTTATTTTTCTCATCAGCTGATTTTTCTCCTGTCCTTCAAGGCCTAGCTGTGGCCCCATCTCCTCTGTAAAAGGCCTTCTCTGACTGCCCATTCCATATCCTCTCTCCCAACAAAGCTGCGTGGTTCCTGAGTCAGAGCTAGTATCCCACATCTGTTTTCCTCACTAAGCCACACACCCAAAAGGGGTCAGTGAATTATTGTGGGTGCCTTGATTCTCAGGAGAAGAGAAAAGGCAGGAAGTCCATTTCCAGGCACAGTTGGGTCATGTGTTCCCAGACCCAGTTTGCCTGATATTACAGGTGAGCCAGTGAGGGTCTCATTAAACCTACTTCCCCAGCTGAGGCTCTGGGCCCAGTCCTGAGCCCAGTGCCCATGGTGACCACAGACCTCACTGGGGGATATTGACTGATTTGAGACCAAGGAAGGGAGGCACTTTCCCAACAAGGGCAGAAGTGTGTGAGGTTGCCAGGTAGAAAGTCCAGGCTCCAGAAGGCCATGCTTACTGTTTTCTGACTGACCAGACTCTATCCAGAGTTTGGCCACCACATGATTTAATAAAAGGCGGGAGGTAGAAGGATTACCAGGAAGAGGACGGTTGAGAACCTGTGCCAAATGGGAAGCAGTTGTAGGGACTGGACGTGAGTGGGAGAAAAGAAATCTTGAAAGAATGTGACCCACGTCTTTAAAATGGTCAAAGGACTGACCTAGGCCAGCGGAGAGTCCACAAGAAGGTTCCTCCTCACCCATCCTCAACTCAGCCACTTAACTTCTATTTCTCCATACAACTCTTTCCCATTTCTCAAAGAGATCTTTAAAACTTCATCTTTAGTCCTTAAGACTCAGATCCTACTCTGATGTAAATGCATTGAACATTCTCTACTGCCCCCACTGCAGTCTCATCATCTCTTGCAACAGTCCCCTAACCAATGCCCCAGCCGGCCGCCTGCCTCCGTGTTGCCAGAGTAAGACTTCTAAATCACAGACGAGCATCCGTTACATGCCCGTTACACTCCGTCCAGTGGGTTCCTGGTATCCTCATGAAATGGCTGCATCCCTTACTGTGACTTTCAAGGCCCTTCATGGTCTGACATGGGCAGCTTCATCCCTCATGTTTTCCCCTCGCACCTTACACACCAGCAATACTGGATGCTTCGGATCCACATCCCACCACACTCACTCCCACCCCTGCGCCTTTCATGTGCTGCTCCCCCTCACCTGGGAGACTCTTCTTTCTTGCAACCACCCCCCTCCCCACCAGTTCCATTCTACCTGCTACTCATTTATTAGGTTGCAAGTTCAGTGTCCCTTCTGCCAGGAAGCATTGTCAGGCTCTGCAAGTCCAGGTTAGTTGTCCCTGCCACAGATCACCTTTGCATCCTTTCACTAGTTTTTAGCATACAGTATTGTGTATGTATATATAATTACTTACACTTCCCTCCTCTCCCCCCGCCCCCAGAGGGCAGGGACCATATCTGTTCTGTTCACTCTGCATCTTTATTACCTAGTTCCTCGCACATAGTAGCTGCTCCGTGTATATTTCTTGAATAAAAGATTGTCCTTCCCAAGAGGCTATAGGAGGGATTTCCTACTTTGGGCCCTTTCCACCTCTGGGACCGTGCTTCTTTAAGACACGCCCTTTCCTGTCCTTACACATAATAAGTTATCAGGTGCAACAGGAATTTGCAAACAGGTATGTTGACTTCCTGCTTCAAACAGAAATATGCTCTAGGCTGTGATGCAAGGGGCAGCAGGACTCTCCTCAG
>NW_023219035.1:0-655 GCF_002007445.2 Ailuropoda melanoleuca | reverse complement strand
TCTTCCACCTCAAAATGTGCAGGTGTAATTAAGACAAGGTCATACTGGAGGAGAGTGGGCCCCTAATCCAACATGACTGGTACTTTGATAAAAAGGGAGAAATTTGGACACATGCACACACAAGGTAGAATTCCGCGTGAAGACAGAGGCAGAGATTGGGGTGATAAAGTAGCCAAAGGGCCCCCAAAATGGATACCCAATCCCCAGAAGCTAGGAGAGCAACCTAGAACAGACTGTCCCTCACAGCTCTGAGAAGAAACCAACCTTCGATCATGGACTTCTAATTCCAGAACTGTGATAATACATTTCTGTTGTTTAGGCCACCCAGTTTGTGGTACTTTGTTACAGTTTCCCTAGCAAAGCAAGACAGCAGAGTTTGGCAAAAGCAGGATTGCTAAACACATTAGGTTTCTGGAGGAGGGAAGGAGAATAGGAAAGTTCTCAGTAAAATTGTCAATGGCAGTGGAGTCCATCTTCCCAAAAGGAATCTTGCCTCAATGAAGATATGAAAATCTGTGTAGAAAGATTCTGGAGATTAGGTTTCTTTCTTTCTTTGTAGACCCTACACTTTAAAATTACATCACTTTTTTTTTTAATCTGGTATAAATAATGTGGTCGTAGAGATGTGGTTGTTTTTTATTTTGAAGGGAGCGTT
>NW_023219034.1:0-655 GCF_002007445.2 Ailuropoda melanoleuca | reverse complement strand
ACGTCCCTCTGCCTGGAACACTGGCGTGGCCCCGCTAAGTGCCGCATGTTGACTCGGACGGCAGAGACGGTGCCAGCTCTGGACGGAGGGCAGACCGGACGAAAACTGGCTACCTTGCCCGTGGGAGATGGGAGGTCATCCCTGCTCCACCATGCAGCACCGGTCCAGCCCCGGTCCAGGGCCCCGGCCGCCCCCTGGCCACGGCCTCTACCTGCATGTCCACTCCAGAGAACCACCGGATGTCCGCCTCACTCACAGCCTCGCGCTTCCATTCCCTCGGCAGATAGTAAGCACCTACTGCGTACTGTCCGTGATGTTGGGCCGTGGGACCGCGATGCCAGCAAAGCAGATGGGGTGGTGCCCCAAGGGGCTCCCCCCAACTGAGAGAATGAGTTCATACAGACGCCCGGATGCAGGGCTGCCAGCCCGCCCGTACCGTGGGGGCCACCAGGGAGACGGGACAGTGCGGGGCGGGGCGGGGCGGCACCAGAACAAGGGAACAATGAGGAAATGAAGCCTAGCCGAGGGGCTAGGTGGGGAGAGGGGTCGCTCTCTCTCTTCAGAGGGAAAGCGGGCAGCAACCTGGGGCTCCCGGGCAGCGTGTCTCAGCCCTGGTGTCCTTCCTCGTCCACGCCACTGTTGTCGCAGCAGGCCC
>NW_023219033.1:0-655 GCF_002007445.2 Ailuropoda melanoleuca | reverse complement strand
TTTTTGTTTGCATGTTGGGACCTGCAGTTTCACATTGCCAGTTATTCATGTAAAGCAGTGAGCTACTCGCTAAAATGCTCGGACTCGATTAAGATGTCACACATGACACGTCGTCAACCCTGATGTATGTACTATGAGCCTCTCCTTGCCGCACCCAAGTGTATTTCCACAGATCTAGAGGTTTCATGGGTGCAAATGTATGCACACACACACCGACTCTGCTCCCTTTGATCATGATGTATTAGCACAAAGCAGTCACCCTTTTGTCCAGTTGATTGCGTCCATAGCCTCCACTCCCCTGGATCCTCTAGTATGTGCACACATTGTCTTGTTCCATTGATCTTAGGCAGGGATGTTGTTGGGGAGGGGGGCTTTCAATCCTTTCAAATCAAAGGGGCTTTGAGCCTCGGGGATCCCGGAGCAATTGTTCCCATGTTGTCAGTCCGCAGTCTTGTAATAAGGCAATATCTTAATTTCTCTATTTTCAGCCTGGGCTGTAAAATGCGCACTTTGCAGAGCTCGCATTACTAGCGGAGTTAAAACTTCTATATATCCCATGGGAAGAGATCACCTCATTGCCTTCTAACACTGGCTCCACCATGTCATCCACTTGCTGACAAAGAAAGGTTTAGAGCTCTTCAGTGGGAGTTTAGTT
>NW_023219032.1:0-655 GCF_002007445.2 Ailuropoda melanoleuca | reverse complement strand
CAAGAAATTCTGAGGATGGCTAGCCTTTACCAGCAGGAAGGAGAGAGACATGGAACAGACTCAGAGCCTCCAGAAGAAACCAACCCTGGTGATGTCTTGATTTCAGGCTCTGGGCTCCTAAACTGTGAGGAAATAAATTTCTGTTGTTGCAAGCCACTGAGTTTGTGGTTATATGTCATGGCAGCCCTAGGGAATGAATATAGTCAGGTTAGCATTTCCTTTTAAGACAGAAAAATACATTTATCTGAGCCATCTGCCCCAATTTATTTCAAAGATGGGTCTACAATGACTTCCCTCTATTCAAACTGGTATTTCACATTAGCAGAAGTTTCATAAATGACTCTCCTGTTGGAAAAAGTAAATTTCAGACAAACATAATAAATCTTATGACATAATTATAGGATATTATGGATCTGAAACCAGACTTTCAACAAGATCAGTGAAAATGCAAGATAATTATGAATAGATTTATAATAAATTCAGAATCTCTAAGTAAATTTCAGAGAAAATTCCCAACATTTGTAATGGTAATATTAGAATATTTACAATGTTTGAATTCTTCACATTTATTATCTCATTCAATCCTTATAAGGACCTTAAGATAGCACTCTTATTATCCCTGACATTTTGATGAATAAACTAAAAAAGATGGGTT
>NW_023219031.1:0-655 GCF_002007445.2 Ailuropoda melanoleuca | reverse complement strand
TTCTATACCTTTGAGGGGTATACAAAGGAACCTAGCTATGGCTTTTTGGTACAATACCCAAAGAAAAGATATTGAGCTGGATGAACCATGAGAAGTTATATGTTCGTCTTTAAAGGTATTTACTAGTTAGCCATATAAGAAGGAAACTGTCACTTTCTGAGAATTTGAACTTCTATGTAAATAAGAACAGCTTAACTGCACTAAATGTTTTCATGAGGTAGCAACTGCTAGGCCAGAAGATTCCTCTGGTTTTTTGCTTAATGTGTATTGATAAGCAGACTATGGAGATAATCTGAAACCAGCACTTGAGAACATTTTAATTCCTAAGTAACACTGCCGCAACTTAAATTTGCTTTGAATTTAGTAGATATTCATATTAACAACTGTCCAGTACAGTTTTTCATGTAAGTGCATCCTCTCAAATTTATCAGCCCTCAAAAAGTGTATACAAAATATTCACACTCAGAGGCTATCCCCTCTTAAAGGCAGGAGAAAACAAAAACAGAAACAACCAAGTCGGAATCAGTGTAATTTCTACTATCTAAACATAGATTTCTCCTTGCCATGATTATTTAATGAATGCCTGAGCTTGTCAACAGAGCCTTTAAGGTAGAGTTTAAGGTTTAAGGAAACCTTCTATACTTGATTTTTTTCC
>NW_023219030.1:0-655 GCF_002007445.2 Ailuropoda melanoleuca | reverse complement strand
AGTTTATCTTTGTGTATGGTGTGAGAGAGTGGTCAAGTTTCATTCTTTTGCATATAGCTGTCCAATTTTCCATAATAACATTATTAAGCACATAACCATTGTTATTTAAGAGTTGCGAATAATGGCAGAAATATGGATATGTCCTCCCTCTTTTTATTTACTTACCTATTTTACTCTTTTGTACAACCCACTTGAAATTTTGAATAGACATGAGGCAATCTAACCAACTCGAAAAAGACAGACCTGGTTTCCAAACCCAAGTCTGCCACTTACCAATTCTCTGGTCTTGAATAGGATGCTCAACTTCCTCAATAGCCTAACCTGGAGCATAGATACTGGTGTAACAACAGCTGCCATGTTAAGTTACTGGGAAAATTAAGGAGAAAACATGTTTAAAGAGCCCACACAACACAAGCTCAATGTGAGTGCTCTGTAGACTGCAGCAACTACCTTCTTTGTCTGCTCAGTCCCTACGCTTAACTCCTGACAGCTGCTTGCAAGTTAGGCTGCCATGTCTCAGCAGGTAATGGAATATGTTTTCTTACTCAAAACTTCAAAAAAGGACATGTTCATTATATTCATCCACTCATGGAAGGCACTGTGCTCAGCAGCAGAAAGTCAAAGAAGGCTATGCATTGAACCCTCTTTGCTGAAC
>NW_023219029.1:0-655 GCF_002007445.2 Ailuropoda melanoleuca | reverse complement strand
CATCTTGTACTTAGGGATAAGCACATGCAACAAAAGTGAAAATCGAGCCAGATTCATCTACAAGCACAAACTTTTATTTCTGTAGGCCAGTGACTGAGATTTCCAAGTTGATTATTCAGCACTCATTCTGTGCTTACTGTCATTCTTAAGATGGATGTCAATTTCTGTCCATGAGTCTTTGCCTCGCTTTGTTTTCAAATGACACCAGTAATGTCTGAAAAGCTCAGCAGATAAAGGTGAAATGATTCAAGGTCTTTATTAGCTCTCTATGCAGTCTTCACAATGTTCAAACAACTTCTAAGAATTTCTTCAAAAGCCACTTAAGAAAGGCTTGCTCACATATCACATCACAAAGCGTTATTGACAGATGAAAACTGCAAATGCTGTCCTATCACTGGGAAATGAAGGCCTCTTTCCTCCAGTTTTTACTAGAAAGGACAGCCAGAACAGTTTGAAGCCTGTTTAGCATGGTGGGCACCAAACCTTTAATTAACACCTCATATTCAGTACCCTTTCAATTGAATCAAAGTGTAACCTGCCTCATTTTCAGAAGGGACAATACTCTACTCACTGAAAATCTGGAATTTACTCAATGGTGTTTATGCTTTTTTCTTTTCTTTTCTTTTCTTTTCTTTTCTTTTCTTTTCTTTTCTTT
>NW_023219028.1:1412-1694 GCF_002007445.2 Ailuropoda melanoleuca | reverse complement strand
TATTTCTTATGTTCCATAAATGAGTGAAACCATATAATAATTGTCTTTCTCTGCTTGACTTATTTCACTTAACATAATCTCCTCCAGTCCCATCCATGTTGCTGGAAATGTTGAGTAATTGTTCTTTCTGATGACTGAGTAATATTCCATTGTATATATGGACCACAACTTCTTAATCCATTCGTCTGTTGAAGGTCATCACAGCTCCTTCCATAACTTAGCTATTGTGGATAATGCTGCTATGAACATTGGAGTGCATATGGCCCTTCTCTTCACTACATC
>NW_023219028.1:884-1357 GCF_002007445.2 Ailuropoda melanoleuca | reverse complement strand
TAGGGTAGCTCTATTTTTAACTTTTTGAGGGACCTCCACACTGTTTTCCAAAGTGGCTGTACCAACTTGCATTTCCACCAACATTCTCCACATCCTTTCCAAAATTTGTTGTTTCTTGCCTTGTCCAATTTTGCTATTCTTTTTTTTCTTTCTTTATTTTAATGTTTTTTTATTAAATTATGTTAGTCACCATACAGTACATCCCCGGTTTCCGATGTAAAGTTCGATGATTCAGTAGTTGTGTATAACACCCAGTGCAACATGCAATACGTGCCCTCCTTACTACCCATCACCAGTCTATCCCATTCCCCCACCCTCCCTCCCCTCTGAGGCCCTCAGTTTGTTTCTCATAGTCCATAGTCTCTCACACTTCATTCCTTCTTCTGATTACCCCCCCTTTCTTTATCCCTTTCTTCCCCTACCAATCTTCCTAGTTCTTATGTTCCATAGATAAGAGAAATCATATGATAATT
>NW_023219028.1:416-645 GCF_002007445.2 Ailuropoda melanoleuca | reverse complement strand
AGAGCCTGATGTGGGGCTCGATCCCATAACGCCGGGATCACGCCCTGAGCCGAAGGCAGATGCTTAACCGCTGTGCCACCCAGGCGCCCCTGCACCACAACATCTTAATCCAGTCATCTGTTGAAGGGCATCTCATTTCCTTCCACGATTTGGCTATTGTGGAAAATGCTGCTATGAACATTGGGGTGCATATGGCCCTTCTCTTCACTACGTCTGTATCTTTGGGGTA
>NW_023219028.1:0-182 GCF_002007445.2 Ailuropoda melanoleuca | reverse complement strand
TTTTGATTTGAATTTCCCTGATGGCTAACGATTTTGAACATTTTTTCATGTGTCTTTTAGCCATTTGTATGTCCTCATTGGAAAAGTGTCTGTTCATATCTTCTGCCATTTTTTGATTTCTTTATTTGTTTCTCGCATATTGAGTTTGAGAAGTTCTTTGTAGATCTTGGATACCAGTCTTT
>NW_023219027.1:0-655 GCF_002007445.2 Ailuropoda melanoleuca | reverse complement strand
CTGGTTACCACTGTTCTACTCTCTATTACTATGAATTTGACTTTTTTTTTTTTTTTTTTGAGATCCCATATATAACTGAGATCATACAATATTTGTCTTTCTGTGCCTGGATTATTTCACTTAGCATAATGTCCTCCAGGTTCATCCATTCTGTCACAAATGGCTGGATTTCCTTCTCTTTAAAGGCTGAATAAGATCCCACTGTATATATATACCATATTTTCTTTATCCATTTGTCTATTGATGGACCTTTGGGTTGTTTTATATCTTAATTGTTGTGAATAATGTTGCAATGAACATGGGTGTGTAGAAGTCTCTTTGAGACCTGTGTCTTTTGGATATATACTCAGTATGGGATTGCTGGATCATGTGGTATTTCTCTTTCCAACTAACTGCCCTACTGTTTTCCATAAGGGCTGTACCAGTTTACATTCTCACCAACAAGCATTCTCTTTTCTCCACATCCTTGCCAACGCTTGTTATTTCTTGTCTTTTTGGTAATAGCTATCCTAACAGGTGGGAGGTGATATCTCATGGTGGTTTTGATTTGCACCCCTGATGATTCGTAATGTTGTGCTGTTCATGTACCTGTTGGCCAATTGATGTCTTCTTTGGAAAAATGTCTATTCAGGGTCCTTTGTACATTTAAAATTTT
>NW_023219026.1:0-655 GCF_002007445.2 Ailuropoda melanoleuca | reverse complement strand
GGGTTTTTTTTTTTTTTTTTTTTTTGGTATCCGTAGTACCCAGGCACAGGGCCTGATTCAAAATATGAGCTTTTATAAGTTTTCATTAGGTATTCAATAAAAGTTTATTAATTGAATGTATAAATGAATTAATGCTGTGTACTTTCTTATATGCCATCTCATTAGCCTTAACACCCTAGTATTTCCTAATAAAAATATATACACATTTAACCAGGAATGGGTTTCCCACTGTCTAGACCCTTCTGAGTGCCAAAGCTGGGGTTTCTGCTTCTATTCCATCTTCAGTGTCCTCTGATGGTGAAGGAACTCATCCTGTTTTGAAAATTATGTCCTGTTGACAAAGGTGAAATCCACAGAGAGCAGGTCAAGTGGGAGCCTCACAAAACCTTAGGGCACAGATGGACATCCTTCACCTGGATGGTGCAAGAAGCCAAGTGCAGGTGCTATAAGGGCCTCCCGGTGCTGACAACAGCATTAATGGCTCCTCTACACAGAGTGGCATGCTCATTCCAATGTTGGGGGTGGTCTGCAGTCACTGGCCAGCAACCATCTCTTCACATGGGCACTCTCTTTGACTCTGTCCTTTTTTGGAAGTCAGTCAATCGGATATTAACTGTTTCTTTCTTTTTGTACCCCTAATCTAACAATCTCAGTT
>NW_023219025.1:0-1527 GCF_002007445.2 Ailuropoda melanoleuca | reverse complement strand
TGTATCCATCTTTTCATGGCTTTCATGAATTCTCCTTAGATCTTCCCTTCAGATTCTGAGCTTTCCTTAAGTTTGGGGGTTCAGAATCCTAGTGAGACCCCGAATTTGTTAAAGACCATTGGAAAAGTGCTTCGGAGTCCCTGGGATGACACCAAGTCCAGTCACAAANTTGGAAAAGTGCTTCGGAGTCCCTGGGATGACACCAAGTCCAGTCACAAATGTCCTGGTGTCACCTCAGGGTATCATTAACAGCCTGGGGCTGACTGTGAACTCTTTTCTACCTTTTCTTCCAAGAGAGTAGAAAGCACACAAGCTCTAAAGGCAGAATGTCCTCCTAGAGGCACAACTCTGCAGCACATGACTGTGTTGTCTTGGGGAAGTCTGTAAACTCCCAGAGCCTCCGTTCCCTCACCTGTAAAACGGAGAGGACACTAACTTTTCAAAGTTGTGAGAAAATATAAAGAGTAGGAAGAGTGGGTGTCTAATAGTTATTAAATGTCTAATCCTTTACCTTCTCTTTCCACATATCCCTCCTTGCATTTTTTGAAACCCCATTCTGATGAAGACTTCCCACAGTTCCTGTAGGATGTAAGGAGGTCTAAATCTGCCCCCGGAAGTGAGAGCCAGTGCTCCTAAACAGGTGTATGCCATTCTGAATATATAGCACAAGCATTGAGTCATTTTCTGGATCCCTGGAAAAAGATGAACTTGCTGCATAGTTTTGGTACCTTCACTGGACTGCCTGGGAAGAGCAATGAACAGAATCCTGTTCTGTGGTGCACAGCATCCTAGGGGAAGTACAATCCTTCACCTCTGATGAGGAATGAGCAGGAAGAGTAGGAGTTTGGGAAACAAGATAGAGAGTGAGGCATCGAAGGGGAAGCACCCAGGTGTGGGAGGGTTTAGACCCCCGAGGAGAAACAAGACCCGCAGATACCTCATTCTCCCATATTTTCCCACCTGGGCTCTCATTCTTGGCTCTTAACCTCACCCTCTCCTGCCTCTCACTGAGCATACAGCCAGTCTGGTGTTTATTCCACGTAATCTTGTGTTTTATTGTAAAACTGTATTCAATTTTAATATACCTACTAAGTAATATGAGCCACCTGACCAAACTCGGATTCTAGGTGCCTCCTCATTACAATCCCCCTCCTGATCAGCGTCAGCATTACCGCTTTGGAAGGTGGATGTGGATGGAAGCTCAGGGTCCCCTAGAGAGCTGGTGGCCTAAGCAAGCAGTCATCAAGGAAAGCAACGGATTCCCTCTTGGACTGAGTCCACTCACTCAGACCGACAGTCCCTGAAGAATCCAGTTTCTTTGAGAAATGGAGAGTCAAAGGGGTAACCACACTTATCCCTTGCCCTCCGATCTACCTTCTTTCAGCCCCAACGTGGACATCAGTTCCTCCTCAGGAAACCTGCTGGGTGTGTTCTGGGGAGCTGATACTTCCACATTCTCCATTGACCTCCCCATTAGTCTGGGGCTGTCTACTCTTTCTTGTCTAACTGCCTGCCTCATGACTACCC
>NW_023219024.1:0-655 GCF_002007445.2 Ailuropoda melanoleuca | reverse complement strand
AAGAGGTTACAGCCTATGTTCTCCTGTAGGATTTTGATGGATTCCTGTCTCACATGGAGGTCTTTCATCCCTTTGGAGTTTATCTTTGTGCATGGTGTGAGAGAGTGGTCAACTTTCATTCTTTTGTATATAGCTGTCCAATCTTCCTGGAGCTGGGTAATTTTGAGTTAAATGTGATCATCATGCCATTTTCTCAGATGAAGGAATGGAGGTTGTGAAGCAGCAGATTATCCACAACTGCTAAGTGAGAGAGTGGTGGACTGTGGATTCCACAAGGACAGGGATTTGGTACAGCCAGGCCCTGCCTGCTGTGCTGCCTGGCACTTGGTAGACACTGATTAAAAAATGAACTAAAACACGGAAGGCACGGAGTTACATTGGGTATATTACATTAGCACTTGCTGACCCCCTTGGAAGCATCAGCCAAACCACTGATCATCTCTATGTATATTACCTCATTTAATCTCCACAAATCCATCCCAGGTAAACATTACTGTCAGTACCTTACAAACCCACACTGACTTGCTAATGTTCAAGTAAGTGCTGTTTACAGTTGGAACTGGCCTTTATCCTGCTCATGTGATGCATTCTTCATCTTTTTAAAGCAGGGCACATTCTCGTCTACTGTCTGTTTAGAAGGTGCCTCCCTTCTCCC
>NW_023219023.1:0-655 GCF_002007445.2 Ailuropoda melanoleuca | reverse complement strand
CTAACGCAAACACTTTCTCATTTCTGCCAGCATAGATTAGTTTTGCCTGTTCTGGGAACTCATACAAATGGGAGCAGACATTTTAAACTCTTCTGTGTCTGGATGCTTTTGTTCCACATGAGAGATTATCCACATCGCTGAGTAAATCGGTAGTGTGTTCCTTTTTATTGTTTAGTATGTTCCATTTGCATGAGCCTGCCAAAATTAATTTTCCATTTGTCTGCTGATAGACATTTGGATTGTTACTTTTTTGCTCTTATAAAGAAGGCTGTTAGGAATATCCTTGCACAATCATGTTTTTGTTCTCTCAGCTAAATTCCTACATTATAAATTACTGGGTCATAGGACAGATGTGCGTGTCACTTTAGGAGAAAGTGCCAAACAGTTCTTGAAATGTTTGTGTCATTTTGCACGATGCTCGACAATGTTTGAGAGTTCCAGTTCCTCCCCGTCCTGTCAACATTTGGTATTGTTAATAATTCTGTTGTTGCTGTTTTAGCCATTCTAGTAGGTGTGAAGACTCTCTCATTATGGTCTTAATTTGCATTTCCCTGATCACTAATGATGTGGAGCCCTTTTTATGTGCTAATTGGCGATTCAAATATCTATCGTGAAGTGTTGGTTATCCATTTTTTAGTGAGTTCTTTGTCTTTTT
>NW_023219022.1:0-655 GCF_002007445.2 Ailuropoda melanoleuca | reverse complement strand
TAAAAAAAAATAAAATGGGGTTTCTCTCAGTTAAAATTTTTCCTATAGTACTTTTCCATCACTCAATTTGTTGTATATGATCACATTGAAATGGCTGCTGTGATTTTAAATTCCTAAACACTGAGTAATGGAACTAAAGGTATAAGAGAGTGGTGTGTAGGCATAGGTATTAGTTATCCCCAAGCCACACAGGGTCTCTGGGCTCCTGTTCACAGCAGGAGACACTGGTTACATGGATCCTTTTGGGTGAGGTTGAAATCCTAGGGATTCTCTAGGGCTTAACATATACATGGGACATGGAAAGGTTTAAGACATCACTTCCGGATCATAAGGTCCACAAATAGTGTTACAATGGATATAGCCTGTGGTCACACTGGCTGTCATGTCCCATTTCCACTGCAATGAACATTCTTGTTCCAATTTATAAACACGAGGCGTGTCTGTTACCCAACAGATCTTACACAGCATTGACTCTGTGTACAAATCTCTAGCCTCCAAAAAAATAATTAAAAGTAATAATTTGTAGTACCCACACATTTTTCTATAGGAAGCGGTTTCTGATTCCTTGCTTTGAATAACATCAAAGGACCTAATTTAGCTGGGGATGACAAATCATTAAAAGTAATTTGAAGGGACAGATCACAATGTCATTTTT
>NW_023219021.1:0-655 GCF_002007445.2 Ailuropoda melanoleuca | reverse complement strand
ACGCCGGGATCACGCCCTGAGCCGAAGGCAGACGCTTAACCGCTGTGCCACCCAGGCGCCCCTGGACCCTTTGCTTTAATGCAATGACATTCCCAGCTCTTCCCAGGACTTCCGAATTTCCCATACTGCCCCCCAGGGAGCAGGTAGCCGGAGAAGACTAGATTGAGGAGTGAAAAACTGGGAAGAGCAACGATGGGTTGCAGTGTCAGAAATCTGCCACCAGAGGGCACACGAGACTCAGAAATCTACTAAGGGAGCATGAGGTTATGGGGCTGCAGAATTGTGTGGAATGGTGAAGGCTGAGGAAGGCAGCCTTGGGGCTCTCTGCAGGCTGGGCTCTGGGGACCTAGAGAGGAAGGAGCAGTGGTGTGGCGCCAACAGGTTTCTCTTGTCCTCGTGGCTCTGGCTGCACCCTCTTCCTACTGTTGGGGCTTTGGGCTCCCCTGGTCTTTGCTCTGAGATCTTGGGAGAACTTTGGACTCATTTTTATGGCATCCGTAAACATTCCCCCCACCCCATCAATCCCAGCTCAACGTTGGAGTAGAGTGCAGGGGTGGGGTGAGGGGTGTGCCTCTGGCCCTGAAAATGGGGCAGGGTTGGGATGGGCAGTAGTTTTCCAAACCTAGAGCTTTCTTTTCTTTTCTTTTCTTTTTTT
>NW_023219020.1:0-655 GCF_002007445.2 Ailuropoda melanoleuca | reverse complement strand
GCCAGTCAGAGGGAAGAATAAGAATGTGCAAGTTTTTAAACCTACCTCTGTCACTCACTAGTTGTCTCATGTTATGCAAATTATGTAATTTCCCAGACTTTCAGTTTATTTATTTGTAAAATGAAATAATAATGCATGAGTACTGTGAGAATTAAATGAATCATACACATAAACTTCCTAAACCAATACTTGACACATCCTACTCCACAGAGATTAGTTATTATGTTCAAGAACGCACATGTTTTAGTATGTATGCATAGGTCACAGGGAAAGTAAGGGGATCATATGATATAGATAATCCATTAAACTACAAATATATTTTTATTTCTACATTCACCAAGACAAAGGGTTGGCAATCTTTTCTACAAAACTCCAAAAAATATGTATCTTAGGCTTTAAAATTGTCGTATTGTCTTTATGGCAGATCCACTCAACTCTGCTATCGTAATATTAAAGCAGCCATTGACAACACATTATAACTATTCACATGACTGTTTTTTTTTTCCAATAACACTTTATCTATAAAGGTAGAAAGTGGGCTAGATTTGGTCCACAGGCTATATGTAGTTTGCTGTGCTCTGAACCGGGACATCATTTTATGACTGTGTAATATAGTATTCGTAATTTATTTAGCAACAGCCAATTCTTTTTTTTT
>NW_023219019.1:0-654 GCF_002007445.2 Ailuropoda melanoleuca | reverse complement strand
GGGAGAAGGTGCGTTTCTGTTGTTCAAGCTGTGTGGTCTCTGGTACTTTGTGACGGCCACCTGGCAGACTAATCCAGCAGCCCACCACCCCCTCCTTACGCCTTGGAAGGAGTGGCATCCAGAAGAACTGATTATGATTTGGCCAGAGAGGAAGAAGATGGTCAGCACGCACGTTATTAACAAGCCAAGATCCCATGAATGTGGCTGGTCCTGGTACCCAGTGACCATCTCCAAAGGCTTTCCTGGTGGTTTTCTAAAACTGTTCTTACTCACTCATGTGTCTTGCATCCTGTACTCAATGCAGTTGTTTTTTGAACTTGGTTGTAGGATTTTAGATGTAGTTCTGTTAAACTTTGCCTGCCCTGGGCTGAGGGAGCCAATGACTGCCCCCCATATGTCCAAAGGAAACCATGTGGGGTGTCCTCAGGGTTGGGCCTCAGAGGTCCCCACAATACGCATCCCATTCCCTGGTGAGAATCCAGGGTTTAGATAAAGAATTTCCTTTGGAATGACACATGGGACAAAACTAAGTGTCCCTAAGGCAGATTTCAGGATACACAGTGCCCAGCGTGGGTGCAATGGGACTTCAGGTAGGATATCTGGGAGAGAGAGGTAGGAATCCGAGCCTTAGGTGCAGAAACCCATGGTAGTGGC
>NW_023219018.1:0-654 GCF_002007445.2 Ailuropoda melanoleuca | reverse complement strand
GTGCCTTTCATCCCTGTGACTTATTTATTCCATAATTAGAACCCACTCCCCTTCACCCATTTTGCCCATCCCTTATCACCTACCCTCTGGCAATCACCACTTTTCTGTATTTATGGATCTGTTTCTGGGTTCTTTGTTTATTCCTTTGTTTTTTTTGTTTTTTGTTTTTTTTAGATCCCACATATAAGGGAAATCATATGGTATTTGTCTTTTTCTGACTTATTCCACTTGGCATAACATCCTCTAGGTTCATCCATGTCACAAATGGCAAGATCTCATTCCTTTTTATGGCTGAGTAACATTCCATTGCATATATTTACCACATCTTTATCCATTCATCTGTCAATGAACGCTTAGTTTGTTTACATTTCCTGGCTATTATAAATCATTCTTCAATACACATAGAGGTCCATATATCTTTTCAAATTACTGTTTTTGTTTTCTTTGGGTAAATACCCACTACTGGAATTACTGTATTGTATGGTATTTCTATTTTTGATTTTTTGAGGAACCTCCATACTGTTTTAGCTGCACCAATTTCTTCACATCCTCTCCAAAAACTTTATTATTTCTTTTTATACTAGGTGTTCTAACAGGTGTAAGATGATATCTCATTGTGGTTTTGATTTTCATTTCCGTTGTGATGAGTGATGT
>NW_023219016.1:3641-3915 GCF_002007445.2 Ailuropoda melanoleuca | reverse complement strand
GGTGCACTGAGTGTTATACACAACTAATGAATCATGGAACTTTACATCAGAAACCAGGGATGTACTGTGTGATGATTAACATAATATAAAAAAATATTAGAATAATCAAGAGTTCCTTGTATATTTAAAAAACAAATTTTATCACATGTATCTTTTAGAAAGTTATCCTCTTTTTCAAGATTTTCTGAGACTGGGGCTTGCCATTTATTTTTGAATTTTTCTTTCATAGATCATAACATTTAATTTTAATAAATTTCAGCTTATCAATTTTTTT
>NW_023219016.1:3198-3592 GCF_002007445.2 Ailuropoda melanoleuca | reverse complement strand
TGTCTCAGTCAGTGAAGCATATGACACTTGATCTCATGGTTATGAGTTTGAGCCTCATGTTTGGTGTAGAGATTTCTTTAAAAAATAAGTTATGTGTTGGCATTGTATCAAATGATCATTTTCATACCCAACATCGTCTAGGTTTCTCCTATGTTAACATCTACAGACTTTGTAGTTTTACATTTTATGTTTAGGTCTACAATAAATTTTCAGTTAATTTTGGTGAAGGATATAAAATGTTTTTCTATATTTATTTATTTGCACCAGGATGTCCAGTTGTTCTAGCATCATTTGATCAGACAGTATTTGCTTCATTGTGTTGTCTTTGTTTCTTTGACAAAATTCAGTTAACTATATTTTTGAGGGTATTTTTCTGGACTCTCTCTCTCTCTCT
>NW_023219016.1:0-3188 GCF_002007445.2 Ailuropoda melanoleuca | reverse complement strand
CTTTTTTTTTTTTTTTTTTTTTTTTTTTTGGCCAGTGATAAGTTCATCTATTCTCACACCAGACCACCAGTCATAATTTCCGCAGCTTTGTAGAAATTCATGAATTTGGTTATCAACCGTCTTTCAACTTTCTTCCTTTTCAATATAGTGTTGGCTATTCTAAGTCTTTTTTCTCCCACAGAAGTTTTTTTTTAAGATTTTATTTATTTATTTGACAGAGATAGACAGCCAGCGAGAGAGGGAACACAAGCAGGGGGAGTGGGAGAGGAAGAAGCAGGCTCCCAGCGGAGGAGCACGATGCGGGGCTCGATCCCATAATGCCGGGATCACGCCCAGAGCCGAAGGCAGACGGTTAACNACGCCCAGAGCTGAAGGCAGACGGTTAACGACTGCGACACACAGGCACCCCTCCCACAGAAGTTTTTTATTCACTTTGTCAATGTCCACAAAATAACTTGATGGAGTTTTGATTGGGATTTCATTAGAAGTATAAATCAAGATAAGTAGAACAAACGTCTAGACACCACTAAGTCTTCCTATCCAAGAACATGTTACATCTGAACATTTATTTAGTCTATTTGCATTCATCAGAATTTTATAACATTTTCCATAAAGATCTGGAACATATTTTATTACATTTATACCTAGCCTACATTCATCCATCCATCTTTCTTTTCCTTTCCTTTCCTTTCCTTTCCTTTCCTTTCCTTTCCTTTCCTTTCCTTTCCTTTCCTTATTTCCTCTCCTTCCTTTCCTTTCCTTCCTTTTCTTTTTTCTTTTCTTTTCTTTCATTCTTTCCTCTTTTTTCCACTCACCACTAATGTAAATGATATTGTGTTTTCCATTTCATATTACACTTGTTCATTGATGGCATAGAGCATGATTGCATTTTGTATATTAAAATTTTGTCTTGCCAATTTACTAAATTACTTACTATTTTCATGAGTGATTTTGTCATCTCTTTTGGATTTTCTACCCAATAAATAGCTCATGTATCAACAAAAGTGTTTTTAAATATTCCTTCTCAATGTATATACATTCCATTTCTATGNTCTTTCCTCTTTTTTCCACTCACCACTAATGTAAATGATATTGTGTTTTCCATTTCATATTACACTTGTTCATTGATGGCATAGAGCATGGTTGCATTTTGTATATTAAAATTTTGTCTTGCAAATTTACTAAATTACTTACTATTTTCATGAGTGCTTTTGTCATCTCTTTTGGATTTTCTACCCAATAAATAGCTCATGTATCAACAAAAGTGTTTTTAAATATTCCTTCTCAACGTATATACATTCCATTTCTTTTGATTGTCTAATTGCATTTCCTAATACATTCTGCACAATGTTGAAAAGGAGTAGTGAGAGGGAACATACCTCCCTTGCTCCTGATCTTAGTGTGAAAGCTTCTAGCTTGCCACCATTAACTATAAATTTAGCAGTATGTTTCATGGAGGTATTTTTTTTGTCAAGTTGAACTGTTACCTCTATTCATAGGATACTGAAAATTTTAATTTTGAGTAGGTATCAGATATTGTAAAATGTTTTTTATGTATTTATTAATATGGACACATGATTATTTTATTTAGTCTGTTGATATAGTGAATTACATAAATGATTTTGGAATGTTGGATCAATTTTGCATAACTGGAATAAATCCAATTTGCTGTGATGTACAATTCTTTTTATACATTTCTACATAAAATTTGTAGTAATTTTTGGGGATGGTTCCATCTATATTCATAAGAGATGCTGATGTGTATTTTTATATCATTGTTGGAATTATAATAGGGTAATGATGATATCATAGAAGTAATAAGGGGGCGCCTGGGTGGCACAGCAGTTAAGCGTCTGCCTTCGGCTCAGGGCATGATCCCGGCGTTATGGGATCGAGCCCCACATCAGACTCCTCCGCTATGAGCCTGCTTCTTCCTCTCCCACTCCCCCTGCTTGTGTTCTCTCTCTTGCTGGCTGTCTCTATCTCTGTGGAATNAGCCTGGGTGGCACAGCAGTTAAGTGTCTGCCTTCGGCTCAGGGCATGATCCCGGCGTTATGGGATCGAGCCCCACATCAGACTCCTCCGCTATGAGCCTGCTTCTTCCTCTCCCACTCCCCCTGCTTGTGTTCTCTCTCTTGCTGGCTGTCTCTATCTCTGTGGAATAAATAAATAAAATCTTTAAAAAAAAAGTAATCAGAAGTATTTCAATTCCTTTTATGCTCTGAAAGCAATCGTAGGTAATTTAATCTGTTCTTTCAAAGTTTAATAAAATTCACCAGGGAACCCACCTGGGCTTATGGTTTCTGTTTTGGAAGTTTATCAATTATTTGTTCAATTTATTCAATAGATGTAGGCCTATTAATTTTGTCTATTTTTTAATGAGTTTTGGAAAAATTGTGTCTTTCAAAGATTTGTCCATTTCCACTAAGTTATCAAACTTGTCACTGTAGTTATTCATAGTATTCCTTTAACTGTCCTTTTAATTTCAGTGGAATCAGTACTCATGTCCCCTCTTTGATTTCCGGTATTAATATATTGTGTCTTCTCTCTCTCTCTTTTTACTTAGCTAGCTGGATTAAAGTTTTATTAATTTCATTAATCATTTATGTAAGTATTTATTTAAATTCCACTTAGTTCACATACAGTGTAATATTAGTTTCAGGTGTAGAGATTCAACACTTCCACACATCACCTACTGCTCATCACAACATGTGACCTGATAACCTGAATCAACTAATTTTGAAGAATGTGAGTTTTTTTTCATTTTATTGATTTTATCTATTGACTTCGTTGATTTCTGTTCTAATTTTTAGTATTCCTCTTTTTCTTTTCTTTTTTTAATTACATCGTATATAATTTGATCAAGTATTTATATTTCCTGAGATGCAAATGTAAATTATTGACACTAGATTTTTCTTTCTTAATACATGCATTCAGCACAACACATTCCCATGTAAGCACTGTGTCTCTGCCTCCCACAAAATTCACTAAGTTTAGTTTTTTTGTTTTTTGGTGTGTTTTTAATATATTTCAACAGTTTAGGGGCAACTGGTTGGCTCAGTCAGAAGAGCATGTCCCTCTTGACTTAGGGTTTGCGAGTTCAATCCTTATGTTGCTTAGAGATTATACATAGGTAAACTTTAAAAAGCAAATTTTTCTTTAGATTAGGTGTTTACTCACGTTATTTA
>NW_023219015.1:0-654 GCF_002007445.2 Ailuropoda melanoleuca | reverse complement strand
GCCCCAGAGGAGTGCCCTGGGAGGACTCCCTCACAGCGCCCGAGGGGCCCGGGGTGTCTCGGGAAGCAAGGCCTGCCCCAACACAGCCACCTTTCCCCAGCAGAGTTTCCCTGGGAAACTAGGGCCGGTGGAACATGGGCTCTGAAGTTACATGGTTCAAATCTGAGCTGTGTGTCTCAGACAAGTTACTACACCTCTCTGTGTCTCCCTGTCTGCCTCTGTAAAAGGGGGGTGCTAAAGGCCCACAAGGGGTCGTTGTGGGGATTCAAGGAGAGGATGCATTTGGAGATGCAGGGACCCAGCAGGTCTGCAGCAGCTCAAATCCCCAGCAGTGCCTCAGGGAGCTCGGCGACGGCACAGCTGGGGTCTCCCTGGGACCCGGGGCAAGGTCTGGCCAGGCCCAGCCATCACCTCAGGCCCCAGATAGGAGCCCCTGAGAAACAGCTCAAGCCCTTGGGCGCCTCAGGGCTGAGGGGGAGTCTGAGCTCTGAGGTTCCATCTGAGGGAGCCCAGGGAGTTGCTGTTTGGTTTCCTTTTGGACTTAGAAAGGGGCCTGAGGGAGGCTCAGGACACTCTCCAGGACGCGCGTCTGCTCCATGCCAGGGGACTCCCCTTCCTACCTCCTCAGCCCCCTCTTCAGCCCCCCAAGACACA
>NW_023219014.1:0-3230 GCF_002007445.2 Ailuropoda melanoleuca | reverse complement strand
ATTTCCCTAATGATAAGTGATTATGAACATCTTTCATGTGTCTGTTCGCCATCCAGATATCTTCTTTGTTCCTGTGTTCTGCCCATTTTTTAATTGGATTATTTGCTTTTTTGTACATAAAGTTGTATACGCTGTTTATGTATTTTGGATACTAACCCTTTATTGGATATGTCATTTGCAAATATCTTCTCTTATTCAGCAGGTTGCCTTTTAGTTTTGTTGATTATTTCCTTTGCTGTGCAGCAGCTTTTTATTTTGTTATAGTCCCACTAGTTGGTTTTTTTTTTTTTTTTGCTTTTGTTTCCCTTGCCTCAGGTGACATAGCTAGAAAAACATCGCTATGGCTGATGTTGAAGAAGTTACTTGTTATGTTCTCTTCTAGGATTTGTATGGTTTCAGGTCTCACTTTTAGGTCCTTAATGCATCTTGAATTTATTTTTGCACATACACACATCTTCTTTGTGCATTAACTTATCAATGGACATTTGGACTACTTCATCGTGTTGGTTTTTAATTGTATACTTTCTGGCCTTCTCTGTTTTAGACTTAAGTCATTTTGAGGCAGGGCTATCATGCATTTTCTATTGTAATTCTTTCATTACCTAACATGATGAATGTTCTATGAATGTACTTACTATATGTTCATTATGAATGAATAAGTAAATGAATAAACTGATGAACCAGGTAGATCGGAGCAAGAATGTATTTACTTATTTGAACAGATGTGACAGATGTTCATCAAAACAGCAGCAGCATCGACCACAACTATAAACAACAAACAAGACTACAGCACACACTTGGGATTCCAATCACCCAAGGACATTTGTGAATAGCCATAGCTTTCTATTCCCCTGTTTCTCTCATTAGAAGTATATCAGAAGATGGGAAGGTGAATGGACAAAAATACATGGACCGGTTAAGTTGAGGATGTTAAACGAATGTATTAACTGGATAACCCATGCTTGCCCCCCAGCATGAGCCTTATTTGTTTTTTCTGTCGTGGGCCTTGAAAGTGGTTTAGGAGACTTAAAACTGAAAATATTAAGACTATGGTTCTTACAAGTCTATTTTATAAATTCTAAGTGGAGTAGATAGTGCAAAATATATGAGGATGTCCCGAAGTATGCTGTTGGAATTATTTGGAACGATAGCTGTGAGGTCCAAGAAGAATGTATGCGTTGATATTTGAGCTAGAACTAAGGGATTAAGGAGAGTAAAGGGAAGTATAGAGGAGAGAGAGAGAATGAGTATAACCATCTAGCTATAATTAAGGAAAAGCAGGAACATAAGCAAGGTAGGGGCACCTATTGAATATGGTTAAGAGCCCTTTTAGGTTTCATAGGGTTCTAGGATTCTTGTCTGGGAATAGAAGCTAAACTGTCTGGATCTGATTTGATAAGCAATACCAAGTTATTGAATGTTTTTAAATAGGAGTCTGTTTGATAAGAGTTGTGCTTTAACTAAATGGAGATATATCTGTTTTCCACGAAGCATGCAGCCCATCTCTAGTTCATAAAAGGTAAGGCAACAAAAATGTTTTCTTGAACCTTAACGTATATTACATCAACATTCTGTAGTTCATATACAAGGCTGTGATAGTCATCTTCTAATGGATATTTCATAGCTATGGAGACTTAAGGAGAAAATCATTTGAGGTTTTACTTTTAATGACAAATTAGTTAAGACCTTTGAGACTTGCCACATCCCAGAGCTGAATATCTGGCAAACTACAAGAAAAGAAAAAAAAAAACATGCGTCTTTGTTACCATAGTTACTATGATGTACTTGTTTCCCCATTAACTGAAAAACAATACAACAAAAACAAAAAGGGAGATAAATTTATCTTCTTTTAGTCAGCAATAATGTAGGGGAAGAAAAAGCAATGGACTCAGAACTGTGTAAATTTTAATGACTAGCTCACTCTTTCTGAAATGTGTACAAGGAAAGAAGGGTTTATTTCAAAAGACGGTGGTGTATGTTTCAGAAGACAGTGGTGATGACCCTGAATATTATTTTTTTCATGACAAACTAAGCCCATTAGGAAGGAATCCTGAGACCTATTAATAAGCCACACAGACCCCTTGTATTGTTCCCCTCCCTGTCTTGGTTTTCTCTCATTCAAAAACAGGCACAGCTGGGGTTCCATTAATGAGTGTCAGCTAGATCAGATGGCTATTTCCAGACCACAGACCATCAGTTGTCATGACAATTTGATGCGGTCCTTTAGGTCAGATGTTGCCTATAACTGTCACACCAACTTATTTCTTCCTTGGAGTGGGGGAGTGTTGTGTATCAAGCAGCTTTTCCTATGAGGGTTAGTAATTCTGTCTGTTCCCCCTGGGGAATTTTATCATCATCCTATTGGTACAGAGATGGTCTCTTCATCTAGACCTTCTAACAAAAGGTGTAAAATTGCAGTGATAAGGCAGCTCAGAAAAAACTCTTTTCCCATATCCGGAGGGGTCTCCATGACTAATCCAGATGTTGGCAACATAAAATTCAACATGCCATCCTCTTCTGCCACCTACCTTGCTTTTATTGTTCCAACCATATTTAGAGGCTGCAGATCCCTTGCATTTGAGCTCACAGGAAAATTGAAGACCAGCTTACTCAACTGGAACATGTTGATACATCATGTCCCTTCATTTCCTCCTCTTCTATGCTTCCGTGTCATTTTGTTACTAATACCATTATAGAACTGAACATATCACATCCCCATAATCTGTTTAAATATCTTCATCTCTATTAGTTGGTGGGTTCTTTTTTATGAGGACGTACTCTCCAATAATGTAGCTACTAGCCACATATGGCTATTTAAATTTGAATTTATAAAATAAGATTAAATAAAATTAAAATTTCTTCAGTCATTCTAGCCACATTTCACATGTTCCGTAGTCACATGTGGCTACTGGGTACCATATTGGGCAGACTTGATATAGAATGTTTCCATTAGTACAGAAATACCAGTTGGGGAGTTGCCTGGGGCTCAGTAGGTTAAGTGTCTGACTCAATTTTGGCTCAGGCCATGATGTCAGGGTTGTGGGATCGAGGCCCACATGGGGTCGGCTTGGGATTCTCTGTCCCACTTCCTCCGCCCCTCCCCCCACTGGCACCTACACGCATGTGTGCTCTTTCTCTCTCTGTTAAAGAAAGAGAAAGAGAGAGAGAGAGAAGAGAGAGAGAGGGAGGGAGGGAGGGAGGGAGGGAGGGAGGGAGAAAATACCAGTTGG
>NW_023219013.1:0-654 GCF_002007445.2 Ailuropoda melanoleuca | reverse complement strand
TGTGACATGGTGTACAAACTTTTTCATGGCCTAGACACTGCTTAATTCTCCCACCTCACCTCTTACCACACTTAACCTCATAATTTAAGCCCAGATATTGAACCACATGTAGCTATCCAAATCCACCCCATTCAGTCATGTCTTCCTGGTTCTTCTCGGAATTGTCTGTCTGCTTGCCATGTGCCCATCCCCCTTTCCTCGATACTGCTTACTCATTCCTGAAATGCCAGCTCAGGCATCATTTCCCCCAGGCAGCCTTCTGTGAATGCCCAGGTTGGGCTAAAAGCCTCTCCTCTCCACCTACAAGATAATTTTATCACGGCATGAATTGTATAGTGCTGAAGTCATCTTTATGATTCTATTTCCAGACCAGACTGAAGACTTCTTGAGGGTAGGAGCTGTGCCTTATTTATCTTTAAATCCCATAGAGACAAGAACCATGCTAGATCTACAGTAGGTTTTCATAAATAGTTCTTGAAATAAAGGAAAAAATTCAACACGCTTGGCAGTTAACTAAATGTGGAAGTAGTGAGAAAGAGATTGGAAGCTGATTCCAAGGTTTGAAGTCCAAGTTACCACAAGGATCAAGGTCATATTTATAGAAATAGGGAAGTCAGAAGGAGGAACTTCTTTGAGGGAAAAGAAAAAAAAAAA
>NW_023219012.1:0-654 GCF_002007445.2 Ailuropoda melanoleuca | reverse complement strand
GTGGGATGGGGATCAAATTGAGGAGGGGTGTCTTAGGGTCGACCTGGTCCATTCCTGGGTCTTGGTTCAGGTTTGGGGGAGGTTTCTCAAACCTAGGAAATCCCGCTGGCTAGTTGACCTGTGTGAACCTAGGGCAGCTGGTGGGGGCTCATCTTCACCCCCTACATGGTACCTAGGGACTGTGTGGTGAGGGAGTCTGTCTGAGCTGGGAACTCCCACCAGCGTGGTTGGCCACCCCTCTCCAGGAGTTCTGGGACAACTATTATGGGGAATTGGTGGGATTGATGGTTGGGCCAATTCTTTGGAAGAAGCAGCCCCATTGTGCTGACCAGCATGGGGAAGGCGGCCCCACAGTCCCGACCCAAGGTTGTTGGTTGGAGAGGAGGGCAGAGGACTGGCTGCTTTGGACCGAGGGTTCCCTGGAGGCAATCCCCACCCTCCAACCCCCCACCCCCCTCATCTCCGAGAGCCCCTTGCCTAGAATCACTTAGATCCTTCACCAGCTGCAGGCCGACTCCGTCCTTGGGGGCCTTGGGGCCAGATCAAGTAGGGGGAAGAGAGAAGAGAGCCGCTGGTAGGAAAGGGTTGTCGCCCGTGCAGCCTGGATCACCTCCAGGGCTCTGGATCAAGCGCTAGGTGGGTGGGGGTGGCGAC
>NW_023219011.1:0-654 GCF_002007445.2 Ailuropoda melanoleuca | reverse complement strand
GGGGCCCTGAGGAGGAGGAGAAAGAGGAGGAGGAAAAGGAGGAGCACGAAAAACTACACAGCGGCGACGGCGGCGGCTCCCATTGCGGAGCAGCAGCTGAGCCGTGGGAAGGGGGGTTCTCGTGGAGCCGGCGCGCTGCCTCATGGGTAGGCTCCGGGTCAGCCTCCGCGCGTCCGGGCTCCCTTTCTTCTCGCCGACGCGGGAGGCGGGCGCGGGCATGTGCGTCGCGTCGCAGGCCCTCGAAGGCCAAGGCCGCGGCACCCCGCCACGCGCTGGCCGCGGGCGAGGGCCAGGGTCCGGGCCTGGCGAGACTGTGGGTGGCCGCCTGCTCGCCGGCCACCCCGGGGCAGCGATCCAGAAGTCGGGGCTGCACCGCCGCTGAAGGCGTGGGAACATGAGTTCTGGGTCCTCCCTGTGTGTAACAGCTAGTTCTCCGCCGACTTGGAAAGTAAGGTGGTCTAGGAAGAGAGTCGCCATTACAAAGAAATGCTGTGCCTGAGGAGCGAAGACATAAGCCAGATGAGACATAAAGTCGGGTTCTTTTAATAATTGGCTAATTTCCCCAAATTTGTTTCAAACATACCGTTTCGCTTGTGTCTCCCTTAATTCCTAACTCTGCCGTATGGATCCGTGTAATAACTTAAAAAAAAAAAA
>NW_023219010.1:0-654 GCF_002007445.2 Ailuropoda melanoleuca | reverse complement strand
GGAAGCCTGCTTCTCCCTCTCCCACTCCCCTTGCTTGCGTTCCCTCTCTCGCTGTCTCTCTCTGTCAAATAAATAAATAAAATCTTTAAAAAAAAAGAAGACCACCTAAGTAAATGGAAAGTCACCCTGTATTCACAGAGTGGACCACTTAACATTGTTAAGATGACATTAGTCCCCAGTGAGATATTGATCCAATGCAATTTCTTTCAAAATTTCACTGGTCTTTTTTTGCAAAAATGGAAAGGCACACTGTAAAGTTCATATGGATCCCTGTGTATTTTCCAGGATCTCAGAGTTCAGGGTGTCTCTACTGCAGGGAACAGTCATCTGATGAACCCAGGCCAGGACATGCTGTCCAGTGTATGGGCGACAGTCACAGATAGCTAATGGGTGATACTTACGAGGGGTTAAGAGAGCAAGGGCTGTGTGGCTTGGTCCCTAATGAAAGCAGCATCAAACATTATTCCAAACAAAAAGGAGAAAATGTACATGAATAGTGAAGTAACAGACATGACAGTGTGAGGAACTCTGTGGACCCACTTTCTAGTGCACCTGGTGAAAATGATAAAAGTACAGCCATTTGAAGTCTTTAGAAATGGTCTAGGGACCTAGAGGAAATGAAAAAAATTCGTTCAATAAAATCTGCTAGAGTTC
>NW_023219009.1:0-654 GCF_002007445.2 Ailuropoda melanoleuca | reverse complement strand
GAAGGCAGATACTTAGACAAAATGCCAAGGTGGAGGAATTTAATCCCAAATGAAAGAACAAGGTAAGGCCACAGACAGAGATCTAAGGGAAACAGGTATAAATAACATGTCTAATGGATAATTTAAAGCAACGATCATCAGGATACACAATGGGCTTGAGAAAAGAAAGAAAGCATCAGGGAGAGAATTACCACAGAGAATTACCACAGAGATAAAAGAGTTAAAAAAGAATCAAAGATGAAAAATGCAACAAATGAGATTAGAAACAAGCTTGAAGCAGCAGGCTGGAAGAAGCAGAGGAACAAATTAGTGACCTAAGAGACAAAACAATGAAAAAAAATGAAAGAGGGAGGTAAGGTGGTGAGGAATAGAGCAACCCTAAGCCTGCTTCCTTACTGGAACACAGCTAGATTAATATCAAATCATTCTGAACACCCAAGAAATCAATAGGAAGTCTTAGAGAACAAAGCTGCACATCTACAAACCAGAAAAATGACCCGTGGGAGGTAGGAACTTCAGAGAGTTGATCTGTGGGAGAAGAGTAGTGGGCACTCCTCAGGGGAGAGAGCCTTGACTAAAGAGGGAATAGCAAGATAGAAGGAGGAGAGAGAAAAAACATAGGGGAAAAAAAAGAGTGAAAACACATGCAAGGGT
>NW_023219008.1:0-654 GCF_002007445.2 Ailuropoda melanoleuca | reverse complement strand
GAAAGAAATCTTAAAAGCAAGAAAGAAACAACTACAAGGAACACTCCAATAAGATTAACAGCCAATTGCTCATTAGAATGATGGAAGCCAGAGGGCAGTAGAATGGAATTCAAAAGCCTGGAAAGAATAAGTTGCCAACCAAGAATTCTCTATCTAGGAAACCATTCTTCAAAATTGAAGGCAAAAATAAAGACATTGGCAGATAAGCAAAGAAAGAAAATTTGTTGCTAGCAGATCTGCCTTACAAAATACTGTAGAAGTACTTCAGGCCAAAAGGAAGTGATACCAGAGGGTAACCTGAATCTACATTAAAGAGCATTGGCAAAGATAATTATATAAGTAATTATTAAAAGTATAAATATATATTTTTTCTTAACTGCTCTAAAAGATAATACATAAATAATAATAAAAGATAATACATAAAATAATAAAATTGAAGTGTTAGACATATAGCATGTTTAAAGCTATATGTGGCATTAATAGCACAAATGAGAGGGAAGGAATGTGGAAGTATGTTGGAGCAAGGAGATGATACCAAATAGTAACTAGACAGGAAGAAATGAAAAGTACTAGAAATGGTAAATATGTAGGTTAATATAAAAGACATCATAAACCTATTGTTTTTTCTTTCTTAACTTTTTCCCTTCTTTAAAA
>NW_023219007.1:0-654 GCF_002007445.2 Ailuropoda melanoleuca | reverse complement strand
GTTATTTGGAAATCGTTTGATCCTTTTGGGTCTTGCTTTTTGGATTTTTTAGGAGGAACAATATCAGTGTCTATTCTAAACCTAATTATTATCCACTACTGAAGCAAATACACTTCTGTGTATTCTCCCCAGAGCCTGGTGGGGATGAGCACTATTCCTAGGTTTCTGTTGGTTTGTGCTTCCTTTAAACCATTAATGTGATTATTTTCCTGACTTACCTAGTTTCCTCATGCACATAATGATCCTTTGAAGATCTGTAGGGCTCTCTGTGTGCACCATTTTCCTTTCTGGTTCTTTCCTAAGAACTATAACTACCTTGGTCTTCTTAGACTCTCAAGCCCTATCCTCAAATCAGGGGGTCTGCTGACTTCCTCGTGGGTTTCCTCTCCTTGTGCAACATCCTGGACATTCTCTCAAGGCAGTAGCTGTGGCAATCATAGGGCTAACTTCATTTGTTTCCTATCTCTACTGGATCCCTGTCTTTTGTTTCCTAATGACCAGCATCTCGAAAACTATCATTTCACATATTTTGTCCAGTTTTTTTTTGGTTGGTAGAGGAGTAAGTCTTGTCCCTGTTTATCCATCCTGGCCAGAAGTGAAGGTTACCTGTAGCTATTGAGCATTTGAAATGCAGCTAGTACAGATTGAAATGTG
>NW_023219006.1:0-654 GCF_002007445.2 Ailuropoda melanoleuca | reverse complement strand
AATAAAGAAAATAATTCCATTTGCAATTTGCACCAAAAAAAATTAAATACCTAGGAATAAACTTAACCAAGGAGGTGAAAGACCTGTACTATGAAAACTTACAAAACACTGATGAAAGAAATTGAAGACAACACAAACAAATGGAAAGGCATTCCATGCTCATGGACTGGAAGATTTAATCTTAAAATATCCATACTACTCAAAGAAACTTACAGATTCAATGCAGTCCTTATTAAAATACCAACAGCATTTTCACAAAACTAGAACAAACAATCCTACAATTTGTATGGAACCACACAAGACCCTGAATAGACAAAGCAATATTGAGAAAATAGAACAAAGCTGGAGGTATCACAGTCCCAGATTTCAAACTATCCTACAAAGCTACAGTAATCAAAACAGTATGGTACTGGCACAAACACAGACCAATAAAACAGGATACAGAGCCCAGAAATAAACCCATGCTTATATGGTCAATTACTCTATGACAGAGGAGGCAAGAACATTACAACAGGGGAAAAGACAGCCTCTTTAATAAATGTTCCTGGGAAAACTGGACAATTAAATGCAAAAGAATGAAATGGGACCATTTTTTTACACCATACACAAAAATAAACTAAAAATGAATTAAAGGCCTAACTTTGAGACCTGAAA
>NW_023219005.1:0-1274 GCF_002007445.2 Ailuropoda melanoleuca | reverse complement strand
TTTGAATGTTTGGTAGAATTCCCCTGGGGATCCATCAGGCCCTGGACTCTTGTTTTTTGGGAGGTTTTTGATCACTGCTTCAATTTCGTTACTAGTTATTAGTCTATTCAGATTGTTAATTTCTTCCTGTTTCAGTCCGCTATATACAGAAGAATGAAGCTAGATCATTCTCTTACACCATACACAAAGATAAACTCTAAATGGATGAAAGACCTCAATGTGAGACAGGAATCCATCAAAATCCTAGAGGAGAACATAGGC
The DNA here is from genome assembly GCF_002007445.2 of Ailuropoda melanoleuca. Lineage (NCBI taxonomy): Eukaryota > Metazoa > Chordata > Mammalia > Carnivora > Ursidae > Ailuropoda > Ailuropoda melanoleuca. The sequence goes on along the minus strand of NW_023219005.1, from coordinate 1,013 downwards.
AGTAACTTCTTTGACAACAGCCACAGCAACTGCTTTCAAGACACATCGCCAAAGGCAAGGGAAACGAAAACGAAAATGAACTTCTGGGACTTCATCAGATAAAAGGCTTCTGCACAACAAAGGAAACAGTCAACAAAACTAAGAGAAGATATTTGCAAATGATGCTGCAGATAAAGGGCCGGTATCCAAGATCTATAAAGAACTTCTCAAGCTCAACACCCAAAAAACAAATAAGTCAAAAAATGAGCAGAAGACATGAGCAGACACTTCTCCAAAGAAGACATACAAATGGCTAACAGACACATGAAAAAATGTTCAACACCAATTAGCCATCAGGGAAATTCAAATCAAAACCACATTGAGATACCGCCTTATGCCAGTTAGNGCCTTACGCCAGTTAGAATGGCAAAACTTGACAAGGCAAGAAGCAACAAATGTGGGAGAGGATGTGAAGAAAGGGGAACTCCTCTTATACTGTTGGTGGGAATGCAAGCTGGTATAGCTACTTTGGAAAACAGTTTGGAGGTCCCTCAAAAAGTTAAAAATAGAACTACCCTATGACCCAGCAATTGCACTCCTGGGTATTTATCCCAAAGATACAGATGTAGTGAAAAGGAGGGGCACATACACCCCTATGTTCATAGCAGCAATGTTCACAATAGCCAAACTGTGGAAGGAGTTGAGATGCCCTTCAACAGATGACTGGATAAAGATGTGGTCCATATATACAATGGAATATTACTCAGCCATCAGAAAGAATGATTACCCAACATTTGCAGCAACATGGATGGGACTGGAGGAGATTATGCTAAGTGAAATAAGTCAAGCAGAGAAAGACAATTATCATATGNTTGCAGCAACATGGATGGGACTGGAGGAGATTATGCTAAGTGAAATAAGTCAAGCAGAGAAAGACAATTATCATATGATTTCACTTATATGTAGAACATAAGGAATAGCATGGAGGACATTAGGAGAAGGAAGGGAAAAATGAAGGGGGGTGCAATCAGACG
>NW_023219003.1:0-3390 GCF_002007445.2 Ailuropoda melanoleuca | reverse complement strand
TCAGGTCATGATCCTGGATCCCGGGATCCAGCACTGCTTGGGGCTCCCTCCTCAGCAGGGAGTCTGCTTCTTCCTCTCCCTATGCACCCCCTCCTCAGTCTCTAGGCCTCTCTCTCTCTCTCTCAAATAAATAATATAATATAATATAATATAATATCATTAATATAATATAATATAAATCTTTGAAATATATGGGGTTACGTGTAGAGGACAATCACAAAAATTCAGGACAATGTGGCCATGTCAGAATCTAGTTTTATCACATTGATCGAGTCCTTTTAGACTACGAAGGTAGCATTGCAATTGCAGGCATTAAGATGTGGGTGTCTTTTGGGGACCTTTATAAGTTTACTGCTTTCACATCCCCCTGACATCCAAAAGGTCACTGAATTCTGCCCCCCTCTGCTCCCACAGCCTCACTTCTGAGCTTCCCCTCTTTGCCATCCCCACAGCCATCACCACACACCAGTCCCGTCCTGCCTGGCTTGGGTCCAAGTCTCCGACGTGGTTCCCTGGGCTCTGCCATACCTTCCTGCAATACATATTCCTCATTGACACCAAAGTGACCCTCCCATCCAACTGTGAATCTGATATCACTCCTAAAACCATGAATTACTAAAGGTTATGTGTTTCCACACCTTTTGAGTAAGAGGACTTTTTGAGTCTTATACCTAACTCTCAAATATTAGTCGGCATTTGATACTACCTTCTGACTGAGAAATAGAAGGTAACAGCTATGCACTATTATCAATTATTAACAATGCCTTATAATAAATGTGTGTTTTTAACACATCAGGAAATATGTACACTCCCCTTTTGTGAAATACATTCCATATTCAGCCTACACACTTATGCTCAGTGGACACAAGGATTATGGAGCTCTTACAAACTCTGAGATACTTAAACTGCAGACACAGTGCTAGGAGGATCAAGGCTTGCCATTTGCATTGCACACTAGGACATCCATGGCTCCATCCCTGGGTACCCCTTAGCCTCTATCCCTGATCACCTAGAACTCAGTGCTCAGCCATAGTTTTCTACATACAATTCACTTATGTATTGTGCTGGGTCACACCGTTGTACCAGGGCAGGTGGGGTTCTCTTTGCCTCTATATCCTCCCTGAATAGGACAGCCTACAACTACACCTGTAAGGTCCATTTCACCTGCTCCTCTGTGAAGCTCTCTCTGAGTCACACACCCTAAAACAAATCTTTATACACAGACACACATTTCACCCTCAACAACACACACAGATACATATACAGATAAACCCAGAGACACACAATATCACACTCCCACGGAGACACACACAGACAATTACACACATCCTTCTGTTATTACTTTGTCTTTCTGTGATAGACTATTCATATCACAGACTGGTTTTGGATAAATTAATAATATAAAACAACAAATTTTATCAGTCACTATTGTTGTTTCTAAAATACTAAGCACTTACATTCATTGAGCATTCTTACAGGTGAATCGTCATCCTGGAAGGTTTACATGTTCTGTCTCTCTTAGTCCCTACCTGTAGCCAGGAAGGTAAAAGATTAATACCACCATTGAATGTGGAGATGAAGAACATCTTCCCCAAGTGTTCCTTATGCTGGTTCTATGTTAGAACCAATTGGGAAGATTTCAAAAGCAGCTGATGCCCAGACTGCTCACCAACCCCGCCAGGACCAACATACAGATATCTCTGCAGGTAGAGCCCATGCAGCCCTCATTTTTTCATCTCCATCTCCTTTAGGTGCCAGTGGCCCAGTGACTGGGGAGGCAGTTGCCATGTGTTCATGAGGGGAGGAGGACAAGAATCTCCATGAGACTCAGAGAATCCCCAGCATCACCACGACGGTCACCTTGAGACATTTTGGGTTTTATTTTAAGTTTTGTTTTTATTTAAGGAATTGGTACACCCAGTTAGGGGCTCAAACTCGTAATTATCCGAGATCAAGAGTCCCATGCTTTTCCCACTCTGCCAGCCAGCCTCCTCCTGCCTTGAGACTTTTCCTTAGCTACTTCTGTAAACCAATCCTGCTCATTTCAGGGGTATTCATTAGTTCCACTGTTATAAAACTAATAAACTTAGGTTCTCATACAGGAACATATTCTTTCATGAGCTGCTGCCAGAGAGCATGGGGTGAGATAAAGCAGGACTGCATAGGCAGGGGTTGGGAGGAGACAAGTTTATAGAGTGATTATTTACTGAGTGCAGTGTTTCTGTTTGAGATGACTTCTGCAAATGTGTGGCCATTACAACATTGTGAATATACTTAATGCAGTGGAATTGTACACTTAAATGGTTTACATGATAAATTTTATCTTATGTAAATTTTACCAAATACACACACACAACACACACATACACACACACACACACAGAGACTCCACAGGTTATAGCTCTCTGAGACAGCAGAAAGATAACTATGTAGGATCAGGGCCTGTAGTTCAATCTCTAGTGGACATATTCCCCCAGAGTTGTTGACACCTCAAAGTCAAATAACGTCTGGTGTCAACTCACTGTTTGATTCACCTCCTAAATTTTTCTTCGTTGACATATGCCTAATTTTCTGCCTCAACCCATAACTGTGTTAAACCAAGCATGAAGGATGGATGGATGTAAAATCTTTTGACTTTGTCTTTGAGGCCTCTAATTGTTCCCCTGGACATGGATTACCACTCTCTGCCCAGTGACTCCTCCTCCAATGACTTCTCCTTGCATCCATCTTACTCTCTAGGACAAGGTCAACACTCTGAACACAAAGCTCTGCTTTTCCCATGGCTTATTTCAAGCAAAACTTCAAAGGTTCTCCATACCCTAGGATATGAATTCTAATGTCTCCATTCTAAAATCAGAATATTCAGACCTGTATACTAACCAAAACCTAACATTGTTTCAAAATTAAGACTTCTCCTTTCTTTCACTCCTTTACTACTACTTTTTCTCTCCCTGCTACTAACCACAATTTCTGGAACAGTTAGGGACTAAAATGAGGTGAGACAAGAGACAAAGTTCTTAACTGACTCATATTCTTTTGCATTTAGTGTACATTCTCTGGGCCAGGCAGCTCTTTCTCCTGTGGATCCTTTCATGGGTCTTCAGAAAGCCAGGATTACCAAGATTCCTCATCTACTCACGGCTTAAAAATATTCAAAGTAAAACAAAGAGCTTTGGAAAAATTAAAAACTCGACATCTGGAAAAAATAATAATGAGTTGGAAGACAAAGCAAGACCGTGGAAAAAAAGTACTGTATATGTAGTGGAAAGGATAGAGTACAAATATGAGAGAACAGAAAAGCATGTTTTTTTTTAATGATTTTATTATATTATGTTAGTCACCATACAGTACATCCCCGGATTCCAATGTAAAGTTCGATGCTTCATTAGG
>NW_023219002.1:0-654 GCF_002007445.2 Ailuropoda melanoleuca | reverse complement strand
ACTCTTCTGGGCTTGGGAGAGAGAAAGATGAACTCATTTGCTCAGCCCTTCCTCTGCTCCTTGGAGGACTGAGAGAACAGGTACAGTCCCATGAGCTATTATCACTTCCCCCCGGGGCTCAGGAATCTCTGCACACCAATTTCCTTTCCTGACCTTGGGATTTTCCCAACACTTGTGCCTAAGTTAACATGTTGCAGAGGAAGAACAAATGAAGCCTCGTGTTAAATCATGAACGTGGTCAAGATTGCTTGTGAGAACATGGCAAGAGGGATGAGCAGGGGCCCAAGAATAGAATCTTGGGAAACATTTAAGGCAAAGGCAGAGAAAAGGAAGCCTAAGAAGCAGACCTAAAAGGACAGGTCAGAAGGCAGAGGAGAATCAGGGAGTAGACGGTCTCAAGGAGGAAGTGGTCAGTGAGTCAAAATATAATAGAAAGATCAGGTAAATATCATCTGTATGTCTTCACAAGCTGGGGTGAAATCACATTAGCTTTTCATTGAAACCATACATTTCAATGATGCCATGTCTCATTTGCCAAATAAACAAGAAGGATGCAAACGTGAAGGCTGTGCTCCATAGTCTAGAGAGAGCCACATATTGCATACATGAAGTGCTGTTTCCCTCTGTTTTGGCATTTCTTTTGGTTTCCTGTGA
>NW_023219001.1:0-654 GCF_002007445.2 Ailuropoda melanoleuca | reverse complement strand
TCAGAAACCAGGGATGTACTGTATGGTGACTAACATAATATAATAAAAAAACATTAAAATAAAAAAAATGCCCTGTATGGCAATGCTATGCAGAAGACTGAGTACCATGAATAAAATCTTCAGTGCATAAAAGAAAATATAATGCTACTTATATTCCTAACTTCGAAGTTACGCCGAAGTTACACTAATTTCAATGGCAATTCCATTTACAGTCAAAGATTATTCCTGAAGGGTCAGACTATGTAGAATTATTAAGGGATCAAATTAATAACACCTATCTTTCCACAAAGTACAGGCAGCTGCTGTTAACACGTCTCTGCGGAGTTACTGGATTAACAGTGTAGGTTACATAGCCATCAACGGAAAATCTTGTCATGTTTATTTTACAGATTTGAGTCACTGTTCCTATTCTGAAATTTTATGCTTGCTGTTTTTTTTAATTTTGCGAAGGAATCTTACCATGATATTTTCCTGTCTGAGGATCACAAATTAATGCATTTTTTTCTTCTTTATACTTGATTACATCTGTATTTTCTTCCTGCTGTGCTTCCTTTTCTCTCTTACTGTTTAATTCAACTAAATCTGTATTCACACCTATCATTATCTTCTTTCTAATTTTTAGGGAGTTCTTTTTTTTTCTTTAAGTTTTATCTA
>NW_023219000.1:0-654 GCF_002007445.2 Ailuropoda melanoleuca | reverse complement strand
GGGGGGGGGGTTTCTAAGTGCATGGCAACCTTTGCCCCATGTGCAATGTTCATTCAGTCACTCAACAAACGTTCATTGCCAGGCCCCATGCTGGGTCCTAGACTCCAGAGAAACCCCATGTACCCACAGCTCTAACATAGTTCCATGTCCCAGCCCTCCAGCAAGGGATCTTAACTTGGGGTTTAGGGAAGGGCCCTGAAGATGCGACGCACAACTTGAGGCTCAGGTCGGTGATAATAAGAGCACTTTCCCCACAGGGTCATTGTGAGGATTAAACGAGTCCTTGCATGCAAAACGTTGAGAACTGTGTGATTAACTAAAAATAAATAATAAATTCTTCTGGAAAGTAGTCCGGAGAATTCAGATTCTCAAAGGTGAGAGTGTCTTAAAAAGAGAGAAAGGGAGGGGACTGAGATAGGCTAGTCCCCAGACTAGCATACAGGGGAGGAAATGCAGGCAATAAAACATGGTTACATTGTTCCCAATGTGTCATTATGAAAATGTCCAAGCATACGGAAAGCTGAAAGGACTGAGGAGTGAATATTCACATGCCCTAGGTCAAGCTACAATTGTTAACATTTTGCTATGTTGGGGCGCCTGGGTGGCACAGCGGTTAAGCGTCTGCCTTCGGCTCAGGGCGTGATCCCGGCGTTA
>NW_023218999.1:0-654 GCF_002007445.2 Ailuropoda melanoleuca | reverse complement strand
TCTCTGGCTGTCTCTCTCTCTGTCAAATAAATAAATAAATAAAATCTAAAAAAAAAAAAAAGAAAAGAAAAAAGAAACCTCTGGAGAGAAACTGGATTTATTTGGGGGTAAAAAAAAAATTCATTCTTCATGGGCTTATGTATTTTCCAGCCCATTGAGTAGGATCTGACTAAATATTAGTGGTCTTTCCAGTGTCTTTATGTGATGGCTGGCTGCCACTTGTCACTATTTCATGTAATTTCGTGTCATTTTAAAAAGGTTAAATTCTGGGGTGCCTGGGTGGCTCTGTAAGTTAAGCATCTGCCTTGGGCTCAGGTCATGATGCCAGAGTCCTGGGATGGAGCCCACATCCGGCTCCCTGATTGGCGGAGAGTTTGCTTCTCCCCCAGGCTCTCAACAGCTCATGTTCTCTCTCTCCCCCAAATAAACAGATAAAATCTTAAAAAAAAAAAAAAAGTTAAATTCTAGGGTAACTAGAAAGTGACAATAATATAATCTTCAAACTTTTTCTTTGGAGTCCTTAAACAGATACTTTATTGATGTAGTTAGACAAGTGGAACCACAAGGGAGAGGGCTGTGCCCCTCACAACCCCTGGTAACCCAGAGGCAGGAGAAAGTCGCATATACACTTTTTTTTTTTTTTTTTTTTTTTTA
>NW_023218997.1:0-654 GCF_002007445.2 Ailuropoda melanoleuca | reverse complement strand
GGGGGGGATGGTGGTAGACACGGGTGTACAAAGGGGGCCGGTGAAAGAGGCCCCCCACCAGGATTTTCCTCAGTAGTGAACTACGCTGTCTCAGTGTACAAGGGTGTGTCACCCTTCTGTGTCTTCCTTGAAGTAGAGATGGAGAAAGGACTTTTGGGGAGCATCAAAAAGGCAGGTTCCCACCAGCACTACTGTCTAACGATGGGAAAAGTTGAACCAAGAGCGTTCTTGAAAGGAACATCCTCCACCGTAAACCCCTATCATTCACTGCTGACTACGAGATGATGGGGGAAGTCTGTTCAGATCTCGGTCCCCCATTAACACAATTTCAAGCAAACAGCCACCATTTTCTTTCACCTGGGTCCTTTCGAGCCATTGGAACCTCTGGATGGTTGTTCATCTATCTGACCACTTTATCATAAAAGTCTATAGTTAAAAAAAGGGGGGGGATCACATAGCGACTGCCAGTGTTGTAAAAAATTTCACAAACACCTCAGTGAAAGCTGGAAACGTGGTGGATAATTTGCATGAAACACAGCAACACTTGCATGAAACAAAGGGATTGACCTTTCACGTTTTAAAGTCCCTGTGGGTTTAACATCAAATCTGGGGTGGAGAAATCTGTTGCCTTAGCTTTGCGAGTTTACAGCTGCG
>NW_023218996.1:0-654 GCF_002007445.2 Ailuropoda melanoleuca | reverse complement strand
TCCCATAACGCCGGGATCACGCCCTGAGCCAAAGGCAGACACTTAACTGCTGTGCCACCCAGGTGCCCCGAGAGGGAGAATCTTAAGCAGGCTCCATGCCCACCAGCACAGAGACTGACATGGGGCTCGATCTCACAACCCTGAGATCATGACCTGAGCTGAAATCAAGAGTTGACGCTTCACCGACTGAGCCACCCAGGTGCCCTGAGAATTCTTTATCTGAATTCTTTATCTAAAAATTGAACAAGATTATTTACAGGTATAGAGCACACCAGAGCCAAGAAAGGTCACTGGCTCCTTTGTCAAAAGTGCAGCCACTCAGGGCACAGACAGCAGTGTCTTTACTCACACTAGGGTGCTAGGTTCTGGCTGACAGGGAGGTGTCACAGCCCTTTACAGGTGTGTCTCAGGAGATGGACCCCTGGGCTCTCTGGGCAGGGCCCCTGGGCCACCAGCAGCTCTGTGCAGAGATCGTGGGAGGGATCAGGCAGCCCCTGGAGGCCTGCACACGGGCCAAGTCACAGACAGGGTCCCAAGGCAGCGTCCTGAAGTGCCAAAGCACGGGTGGCCCTCTCAGCAGCTGGTCCCAGCACACATGGTGCCCTCACGACCGGGCCTGGAGCTGCTGGACAGTGCTGCTGGCCGAGGGGCCTG
>NW_023218995.1:0-654 GCF_002007445.2 Ailuropoda melanoleuca | reverse complement strand
CTTCTGATGCACAACTCTTCTGGTTGCCTATTGGTGCATAAAACAACATAAAAAACTTAATGGTGTTAAGTGCAAACCTTTCATTAGGCTTGTAATTCTGTGGTTGCAGAACTCGGACAGAGCACAGCCTGGTGCCTCACTGGAATGTCTTGAGGGGCTGGACCTGGCTGGGTCCACTCCTCTAGGCTCATACATCTATGGCCTCAATTCTTCTCCATGTGGTATGTTTGGAATTGCAATGTCCAAGATGGTGTCTGGCCCTGGGGCTGGGATGGTTAGAATGGCTGGACGCTAGCTGGCATTGCTGTCTCTCCACAAAGCCTCTCCTGGGGCTGATAGGTGTTTCCTCAAGGCATGGCAGCATAGAGCAGTCAGGTGTGTAAAATGGCAGCTGGCTTCCCCCAGAGAGAGCATCCCAAGTGACAACAAGGGGGTACAAGTTTCTCATGGACTGGGCTTGTCCCTTCCATTGTATTCCATTAGTCACAGCAATGACGGTCCTCACCTAAGACTCAAGGGGAGGGACTAGAGACACACATGTCGTGGAGGAAATGTCAAAGAAAATGTGTCTTCTTCAGTCTGCCACAGGAGCTCCTGCTGGGCAACCATGCAATTCACTGGTTTGTGTAGAGCTCACGGAAATCAGTTTAGGGA
>NW_023218994.1:0-654 GCF_002007445.2 Ailuropoda melanoleuca | reverse complement strand
ATGGATTCCCAGGGGAATTCTAACAAACATTCAAAGAAGAAATAATACTGATACTTCTGAAACTGCTTCAAAAAATAGAAACAGAAGGAAAACCTCCAAAATCATTCTATGAGGCCAGCATTACCTTGATTTCAAAACTAAGAAAAGACCCCATCAAAAAGGAGAATTACAGACCGATATCCCTGATGAATATGGATGCCAAAATTTTCAACAAGATCCTAGCTAATATGATGCAACAGTACATTAAAAGGATTATCCATCACTACCAGGTGGGATTTATTCCTGGGATGCAAGGGTGGTTCAACGCTCGCAAATCAATATGATAGAACACATTACTAAAGGAAGAGACAAGCACCATATGATCCTCTCAATTGATGCAGAAAAAGCACTTGACAAAATACAGCATCCTTTCCTGATTAAGACTCTTCGAGTGTAGGGATAGAGAGAACATTCCTCAATTGCATAAAAACCATCTATTAAGCCCACAGCTTAATATCATTCTCAATGGGGAAAAGCTGAGAGCTTTTCTCTTAAGATCAGGAACACGATAAGGATGCCCACTCTCTCTACTATTGTTCAACATAGTACTAGAAGTCCTAGCAACAGTAATCAGACAACAAAAAGAAATAAAGGGTATTCAAATTGGCAAAGAAG
>NW_023218993.1:5644-9952 GCF_002007445.2 Ailuropoda melanoleuca | reverse complement strand
TACATCGGAATCTGGGGATGTACTGTATGGTGATTAACATAATATAATAAAATAAAATTTAAAAAAAAGAGTTGTTCCTGGGGCTTTCCTGTGTCTTTGTATACCCTTCCCCTTAATCCTTCTCTTCCCATAAAGCTTAGTATTTCTTCTGGTGGTTGTGTGGATATTGCTAATAGTACCAACTTCCAAAGAAAATGAATTAGAACTACCTTAGCTATCTCTTAAATCTTGCCAGCAATTACTCTTCTCTTTACTCCAAGATCTTATGCTAGTCCAGAATTTAGAGCAGGTTTTCTCAATAGCAGCAAGATTGACACTTGAGACCAGACAATTCTTTGTTGTGGGGAATATCCTGCATACTCTATGTTTAGCAGCAGCCTTGTCCTCTATCCATTAAATGCCTATAGTATTACCCATCAAAATGCCTCCAGACAAAAAAGACCAAATAGGTTGGAGTTAAGATGGCAGAGGAGTAGGGGACCCCTTTTTCAGCTGGTCCCCTGAGTCGAGTTGGATAGGTACCAGACCAGCCTGAACATCCACGGAATCAGCCTGAGACACAGGAAGATACATCTGGATCTCTACAAATGAACATCTCCAGCGCTGAGTATTGAGGGAGGAAGCGGGGAGCCGTGAAACCGCGCACAGATATCAGAAGATAAACGGAAGGGGGAGGGAGCCACTGTGTTCGGGCAACGGGAAGTGGTAGCCACATGCACGGGGGAGCGGGCAGACTTGCAGACCCAGCACGCGCGAGAGAGCAGACTGAGACCATGAGCCAGGGAGCGTGTGCCACCAGACTTCTCACGGAACTCCGGGGTGCTCACTGGATCCAGACTGAGACCAGGAGCTCTGGAAGCTCCTGAGGGGCGGCTGCCATGTTAGAAACACAAAGGACAGAGACGCGCCGGCCCCAGAAATGAGGGCTGGGACGCCGGGTGTGGGGCGCACGGCCCGGGACACTGCAGGGTTGAGCAGCACCAACAGTAACAGAGTTAAAGTAGCCAGAACATCAGTGGAGAACGGGCCGCAATCCCTCTATTCTGTGACAGAAGCTGAACTTCGGCCGCTGCTGCTCTGACTCTCAGAAGACGCATAGCAAACCGCCAAGGAAACCACCAGAGAACAAAAGCCTGGAAATACCAGCTCAGAGTGTGCCCACCCGCATCCCCCCTCACAGGGGACATGGAGACTCTACCCAAACAGGGTTGCCTGAGTATCGGTGCAGCAGGCCCCTCCCCCAGAAGGCAGGCTGAAAAATCCAGAAGCCCACATCCCTAAGATCCCTATAAAACAAGGGAGCACGGCCTGGGTCCCAGTCAATAATTTGGGCTCTGGACAACCCCGCAACCTCTCCTCATCAGAATGACGAGAAGAAGTCTCCCCCAGAAAAGAAAAGACAATGAGTCTGTGGCCTCTGCCACAGAACTAATGGATATGGATATAACCAAATTATCTGAAATGGAATTCAGAGTAACAATGGTCAAGATGATGTGTAGACTTGAAAAAAGTATTAACAAAAATGTTAATGAGAATATAGAATCCCTAAGGGCGGAAATGAGAGCGAATGTGTCAGAAATTAAAAATTCTGAGCTAGGGGCGCCTGGGTGGCAGAGCGGTTAAGCGTCTGCCTTCGGCTCAGGGCGTGATCCCGGCGTTATGGGATCGAGCCCCACATCAGGCTCTTCCGTTGTGAGCCTGCTTCTTCCTCTCCCACTCCCCCTGCTTGTGTTCCCTCTCTCACTGGCTGTCTCTATCTCTGTCAAATAAATAAATAAAATCTTAAAAAAAAAAATTCTGAGCCAAATGCAGTCAAAACTTGAGGCTCTGATGGCCAGGGTGAATGAGGCAGAAGAACGAATTGTTGAATTGGAGGATGGGTTAGTAAAAGAAAAATCTAAAATAGAATCTGGACTCAAAAAAATCCACGCACAGGAATGTAGGTTACAGGAGATTACTGACTCAACGAAACGTTCCAATATCAGAATCATCGGCATCTCCGAGGGGGTGGAGAAAAACAGAGGTCTAGAAGAGATATTTGAACAAATTGTAGCTGAAAACTTCCCTAATAGAGATATTTGAACAAATTGTAGCTGAAAACTTCCCTAATCTAGCAAGGGAAACAAACATTTGCGTCCAAGAGGCAGAGAGGACCCCTGCCAAGTTCAACCACGACAAACCTACGCCACGTCACGTCATAGTGCAATTCACAAATATTAGATCCAAGGATACAGTATTGAAAGCGGCCAGGGCAAAGAAATTTTGTCTACATGGACCTGGAATGAGAGAAAGGCTTGGGGGGGCATTTTTAAAGCTCTTTCAGAGAAAAACATGCAGCCAAGGATCCTTTCTCCAGCAAGGCTGTCATTCAGAGTTGATGGAGAAATAAAGACCTTCCAGAATCGCCAATCATTGACCAATTTCGTAACCACAAAACCAGCCCTACAGGAGATATTAAGGGGGGTTCTATAAAAGTAAAAAGTCCCCAAGAGTGATACAGAACAGAAAGTCACAACTGATACAAAGACTTTAAAGAGAAATGGCATCATTAAAATCATATCTGTCAATAATCTCTATCAATCTAAATGGCTTAAACTCTCCCATAAAACGCCACAGGGTTGCAGATTGGATAAAAAGACATGACCCATCCATTTGCTGTCTACAAGAGACTCATTTTGAACCTAAAGATACATTCAGACTGAAAGTAAAGGATGAAATACCATCTTTCACACCAATGGACCTCAAAAGAAAGCTGGGGTAGCAATTCTCATATCAGACAGATCNCAACCGATACAAAGACTTTAAAGAGAAATGGCATCATTAAAATCATATCTGTCAATAATCTCTATCAATCTAAATGGCTTAAACTCTCCCATAAAACGCCACAGGGTTGCAGATTGGATAAAAAGACATGACCCATCCATTTGCTGTCTACAAGAGACTCATTTTGAACCCAAAGATGCATTCAGACTTAGAGTAAGGGGATGGAGTACCATCTTCCACGCAAATGGACCTCAAAAGAAAGCTGGAGTAGCAATTCTCATATCAGATAGACTGGATTTTCAACTAAAGACTACAGTTAGAGACACAGAAGGGCACTATATTATTCTTAAAGGATGTATCCAACAAGAGGATATGACAAATATAAATATATATGCCCCCACCAGGGGAGCAGCAAGATACACAAGCCAACTCTTAACCACAATAAAGAGACATACAGATAAAAATACGTTAATAGTAGGGTACCTCAGNCTCAACACTCCACTATCAGCAATAGACAGAGCACCGGAGCAGAAAACCAACATAGAAACAAGAGCTTTGAATGCCATACTCGGCGAGTTGGACCTCATAGACATATATAGAATACTACACCCCAGAACCAAAGAATACTCAATCTATTCTAAGGCCCATGGAACATTCTCAAGAATAGATCATGCTCTGGGACACAAAACAGGTCTCAGCCAATACCAAAAGATTGAAATTATCCCCTGCATATTCTCAGACCACAACGCTNGATACCAAAAGACTGAAATTATTCCCTGCATATTCTCAGACCACAATGCTCTGAAACTGGAACTCAACCACAAGGAAAAATTTGGAAGAAACTCAAACACTTGGCGAATAAGAACCATGCTACTCAGGAATGACTCGATAAATCAGGAAATCAAAAATCAATTTAAACAATTTATGGTGACCAACANAAACAATTTATGGAGACCAACGAGAATGAAAACACAACGGTCCAAAACCTATGGGATACTGCAAAGGCAGTCCTAAGGGGGAAATACATAGCCATCCAAGCCTCACTCAAAAGAATAGAAAAATCTAAAATGCAGTTTTTATATTCTCACCTCAAGAAGCTGGAACAGCAACAGAGGGACAGGCCTAATCCATGCACAAGGAAGCAGTTGACCAAGATTAGAGCAGAAATCAATGAATTAGAAACCAGAAGTACAGTAGAGCAGATCAACTGGGCTAGAAGCTGGTTCTTTGAGAGAATCAATAAAATTGACAAACTGCTAGCAAGACTTATCCAAAAGAATAGAGAAAGGACCCAAATTAATAAGGTTATGAATGAAAAGGAGAGGTCACAACCAACACCAATGAAATTGGAAGGATTATTAGAAACTTTTATCAACAGCTATATGCTAATAAATTAAACAATCTGGAAGAGATGGAGGCCTTCCTGGAAACCTATAAACTACCAAGACTGAAACAGGAAGAAATTCATTTTTTAAACAGGTCAATTAATTATGAAGAGATTGAATAAGTGATAAACAACCTTCCAAATAACAAAACTCCAGGCCT
>NW_023218993.1:4483-5308 GCF_002007445.2 Ailuropoda melanoleuca | reverse complement strand
ATCAGCGTGATACATCGTATCAACAAGAAAAGACTCAGGAACCATATGATCCTCTCAATTGATGCAGAAAAAGCATTTGACAAAATACAGCATTCTTTCGTGATTAAAACCCTTCAGAGTGTAGGAATAGAGGGTACATTCCTAAATCTCATAAAAGCCATCTATGAAAAGCCTACACCAAATATCATTCTCAATGGGGAAAAGCTGGAAGCCTTTCCCTTAAGATCAGGAACACGACAAGGATGCCCACTCTCGCCACTATTATTCAACATAGTACTAGAAGTCCTTGCAACAGCAATCAGAAGACAAAAAGGGATCAAAGGTATCCAAATCGGCAAAGAAGAAGTCAAACTGTCTCTCTTTGCAGATGACATGATACTCTATATGGAAAACCCAAAGGAATCCACTCCCAAACTATTAGAAGTTATAGAACAATTCAGTAAGGTGGCAGGATACAAAATCAATGCCCAGAAATCAGTTGCATTTCTATACACGAATAACGAGACTGAAGAAAGAGAAATTAGGGAATCCATCCCATTTACAATAACACCAAAAACCATACGTTACCTTGGAATTAACTTAACCAGAGACGTAAAGGACCTATATGCTAGAAACTATAGATCACTTTTGAAAGATATTGAGGAAGACATAAAAAGATGGAAAAATATTCCATGCTCATGGATTGGAAGAATTAACATAGTTAAAATGTCCATACTACCCAGAGCAATCTACACTTTCAATGCTATCCCGATCAAAATACCGAGGACATTTTTCAAAGAACTGGAACAAATAGTCCTTAAATTTGTATGGAACCAGAAAAGGCCC
>NW_023218993.1:0-4430 GCF_002007445.2 Ailuropoda melanoleuca | reverse complement strand
GAGAGACTATGAACTATGAGAAGCAAACTGAAGACTTCAGAGGGGAGGGGGTGGGGGAATGGGATAGACTGGTGATGGGTAGTAAGGAGGGCACGTATTGCATGGTGCACTGGGTGTTATATGCAACTAATGAAGCATCGAACTTTGCATCGGAATCCGGGGATGTACTGTATGGTGACTAACATAATATAATAATAAAATAAAAATTAAAAAAAAAAGAACTTGAGTTTGAGTATCATCCTACGCTAAAACAAAAGAAAGGATTTGGGGCTTCTAGCTAGGGGGGCAAGTTATGGGAAGGTGACCAGAAGTATGATAAACAAAAGTTGTTTAGTAATGTTTTATAGTCAGACCTGTCAGAGAGGATTCTTGAAGTGGAAGTGCCCTTTTAAATGTAAACCTCCTTTACAAAAGAAATTTTTTTACCCTATTTTTAGAGCTTTTCCTTCTTTTGCTGTTTTCTCAGAAGCCTTTAGCTCAAAATAATCTATAGGCCAAAGAGGCATTTTGGGAGGGTGTCATATTCTGATACCCCTCAGCTGCTCTCTTTGCTCCGCCTACACTGGACTTGCTGTTCTGTGAACTGTCCAAGTGCATACCTACCTCAGGACCTTTGTACTTCCTTCTCCCCCAGATTCATTATTCATTAATATTTTTTTGGTCTCAACTCAGATATCGTCTCCTGGCTGCTTAATGTACTTTTCTTCACAGTACTTACAACTATCTAAAAATTACTTATTTGAAAATGGCTGAGATGACCATGGGGTTATCCATTCAAGTTCTATTGGGAGCCACTTGGAGAAGGTGGGTGTGTGAATAGGGCATTCCACATTTATTGTCCGCAGAGAAGTATGCATCTAGGAGAGGGTCCAGGTAAGAAGATAACTTTGGAAGCATCACACCAGGAAAACTCCTCCATCTACTTTCATGGCATCTTCTGCGGGCAAATTTGACCTCCATATAAGTCAGGAATCTTTGCTGCCTATCAATGTGAGACCACCAAGTGCAAACCTGCAGTGGTACAAAATCGGGTTATTGACTCACTGCAATGAAGTAACTGCAGGCAGTGGGACCATGGGCATGCAGCTAACAAAGGAAAAGGCAGGCGTCAGGGTGAAACTCCCATGAAGCGGTGTTCCCGCAAGCTCAGAGCAGAGCAGAGCTGTAGGCAAGGTGGGCCCAGGTGCAGTTTCCTTGGGAAACCACCCCCACCCGCCGTGTTAAGCAGATGTAGGAAGCTGTGTCCAGAAACCCCTTATCTGGGGCTCGCACCCGGGTGGAACGGAGGAGGCTGCGTCTCTGTCACAGTCACCCGGGTCCTCGGCCAGAGTGGGGTGTTGCCTTCTTCCTGACGTAATTTGAAGGGCAAAGTGAGGGCCAGTGATTTAGGGAATAAGATTTCTCAGTGAGTAAGGAGCGGTAGTTCCCCAGAGGGGTCATTGTGACACTTTAGGGTCGCAGTGCCCCTGGGAAATGCTGTCTCCTGTTCACCAGCCTTGTGTGTCATCCCAATCTGAGGGTCGCAGGCAGACTGGCGTTTCTCAGTTTGAACAATGTTTTCCATTCGTAGCTGTCATTTTCAGAGCCACTCCGCCCCCAATTCAGGAGACTGACTCCACCAGGCCTTGGTGGGTGCGTTTCTAGCATGCACCCGGTTACCCTTCCCATTTACCAGGCCTCGGCTGCACCCCGGCACCCAGGGCACTTCTGGCTGGGGCAGCTGGGGAACCTGGGCGGCCAAGGGACGCCGGGCCCCCGAATCCCGAAAATCGCGAAAGCAGAGTACCCCCCTGCCCCATGGCCCTGGGGGGCAGGCAGGGGCAAGCAAGATCGACGCTCTTACTCGCGAGTCCGCCTGCTCCTCCAGGCTCCTCCCCTCCTGCCGGGCGTGGCCATCTTGGGGGCAGACCCCCGCTCTTGGTTGGCCTGGGTAAATCACGTCATCTTCCTCACCTATGAAACAAACGCACCCCTACCAGCGTCCCCTCGAGGACTAAAACCTGGCCCAGCGCCCCCGCCTGGCCTCTCTGGAGGCCCCGCCCCTCGGGCCGCCGCGAGTCTTCAGAGGCCCTCTCACCTCCCGCCCCGCCCCACGGAGGCCCCGCCCCTCATCGCCTCTCGGCCCCGCCCCGGCACACCGCGCAGGCGCGGTCTGTGCTAGCCGCGTCGCCGCAGTGCCTGGCGCCAGAGCTGCCGCAGCATCCTTGGTGTTCGTGTGTCATTCCTGCTCTACGTCTCGTCTTCCTCCTCCTCGGCCGGCGCGATGGCGAAGCCGCTGACGGACAGCGAGAAGCGGAAGCAGATCAGTGTGCGCGGCATCGCGGGGCTGGGCGACGTGGCTGAGGTGCGGAAGAGCTTCAATCGGCACCTGCACTTCACGCTGGTCAAGGACCGCAACGTGGCCACGCCCCGTGACTACTTCTTCGCGCTGGCTCACACTGTGCGGGACCACCTAGTGGGCCGCTGGATCCGCACGCAGCAGCACTACTACGAGCGCGACCCCAAGGTGAGGCCGGGGTCGCCTGCCCGGGGTCACTGCGCTCGTCCTGCCGCGCCCGCCGCCCCCACCCCGGAAAAGGGCAGCCGGTCTGCCGGTCTCCCGAGCCACGGGCCCCTGTGAAGAGACAGCAGAGCTATGCGCCTCTCGCTGAAAGACGCGTGTAGGGCCCGTGCTTGCGGAGTGTGTTTAAGTGGAGCACCGCCACCCTCTGTCCGCTTCGCAGCCCATCGGTGGTCCACGCCCTGGCCTCTCTCCGGGGAGAGTAGCCTCGGCTAGGGTCACCGCCTTTGCCCAGGGGTTAGCCAGCTTTGCACGGGCCTGAGCCAGTACTTCCCGCCCTGCCACCCCGGGCGCAGAGCGGATTCGGGCGGTCAGGAGGTCGTCTAAGTAGGCAGATTA
Organism: Ailuropoda melanoleuca; assembly: GCF_002007445.2. NCBI lineage: Eukaryota > Metazoa > Chordata > Mammalia > Carnivora > Ursidae > Ailuropoda > Ailuropoda melanoleuca. Next base: position 1,531 of record NW_023218993.1, on the reverse strand, counting down.
GGGTGTTGTCTACACTCGGGTCCCCGGCGGGGCCTGGCTTCGGCATCCTCTGCTTAGGCCCGAGCCCGCAGACCCTTTGCCCGAAGAGCTCGGTCTTGCAGGAGTCCGCTGCTTCCCGCGACTCCTGAGCCCTGGCGGAATTTTCCAGCCTGTTTCTAGCCGGATGCTTCCGTGATGGCTGGGGAGTCTGTGCTTCCTCCTCCGCTGCCCCCGCCCCCCAACTTTTGTTTTTCTGCAGCAGAGTGTGAGGGAAAAGGGTACTGGAACCAGGCCTGGGCAATTTTGTGTTGGAAGTGGGTGAGCTCAGTCATCTGCAGGGAATTGTGGGGCTTTTTTTGGCTAGGCAGTGATCGGAAGAAAATCATTGAGGATGCCTGCTAGAGCAGGAGGGGTCAGGAGCCCAGAGAAGGCTCTATCTTTAGGCGTTTCCACACCTTCCTTGAAGAACATTGTTGGGCTAAAGTTCACGGAGATTAAGTAATTAAATCACAGAGATTAATTAATTCTTACTTCTTTTTATATTTTGCAGAAATTTATGCTTATGGCAGAAAAAGACAAAATATGCCAAAGAAAAGTTACTGATGTGACTCCAATACTCTTAACCATATTAAAATAAAAGTCAGATCCTTTTCTATTCTTAAATACACATACACATTTTTAAAAGCATACTGCACATATAGTTTTGTGGTTTTTCTGTTTCATTCATTGACATTTGTAACTTTTTCCGTAGCTTTCCTAGTTAGTAAATAGCTTCTCCAATACCATTGGTAGTTTGATAGGCTTTTCATAGTCTTGGCCACCCATCTGCTGCCAGTTTGGGGTTTTTCTTCTTGCTCTTGACTGTAGAGAATATTATCCTTTCTATAATACTAAGGTAGAGCAACTGGTGAAGAAAGGACACACTTGCAGGCCTGAAGCCAGTTTGCAAAGATTTTTGATTTGCAGTATACACATAGGCAGTGGGTAGTTGCTTTGTTGATAGTATTTTAGAATATTTTCATGAGGCATTAAGATATGTTTAATAATTGCTAAGAATGAGACTGATTGCTTTTCCAAACTTACTCTGGGGCACTCTTTTTTCTCAGAGATGGTAAGAAGGACAGATTTGTTAGAATACCAACTGGGCTACTTCAGATTTAGTGTGCAAGACAGCACAGAAAGAAGTGGCACCAAATGGGTAAAGCAGGTTTTTACAACAGGGGCTTAGGATGACTTTACCAGGGACACTAGCCAAGAGGCAGTGGCTCCTCCAGAATTCCCTGCTGATGGCGGAGCTCTGGTTTGCAACATCATTTTTGTTGTCAGTGTAGCAGATGACAGGGGTACAGCTTTGCCTGCATATTCAACGACATTTCCCTGGACCTGGACCAGGACACACCCCAAAACCTTGCATTCCCGTTAGAGTGTTTATGAATAATTAGGTCCTGAAAAGAACAGTGAGGCTCACTCAGGGATTACGGAAATGACCTTTCATGAACAAGAATTAATCCCTCTAGCAAAACAGCGTCCCCAGTCCTCACTGAGAGGTCTG
>NW_023218992.1:0-3689 GCF_002007445.2 Ailuropoda melanoleuca | reverse complement strand
AAAAAAAAGGCAGAGTTCCAGTTTAAGATGGTGACATAGGAAGACTGAACCCACCATCTCCACAGAACACACCAAATTATACCTATTAATAGAACAATTCTAGAAGAACTGGGGGCTGACTGAACAGCTCCTGAACAACCAAAGATAGAGAGAATGGCAAGAGAGACAGAGATGAGGTTACAAAGAGAAACCCGCCCCTGACGCTGTAAGTGGGAGTGGGGGGGGGAATAGTACTAAGGGCCCGGGAACAGATTCCTCTGTACTTGCGCACAGAAAAATCCCCTGGTTTAAAAGAGCAGCTAGTGTTAGAGGCAGTTAGTTAGGTTCTAACAGGACACCCGGAGGCTAGTAAAGAAGTCCTGGTCAGGTACTGGGAAAGTCAGAAGCCAGTCCTGGTAGCTTTCCAAAACAAAGCCACAAGAAGCCAGATCAAACCAGACTGACCCAAAACTTTCTCCCACAAACAAAAGATAAAGGAGTTTATCATCACTAAAGTAGCCTTACAAGAAAAGTTAAAGGGACTTCTGTAGGTGGAAAAGAAATGGCCATGATTAGACATTTAAAGGCTATGAATAAAAAGATGTAAAATATGACAGTGCCACATAAAATATGGAGAAGGAAGTAAAAATAGAAAAGAAGGGAAGAAGAAAGCATTTTTTTCTTTTTAATATAGAATGTGAACTGATGAATTACTGAACTCTACATCTGAAATAATTATGTACTGTATTTTGGCTAGTTGAATTTAAATTGAAAAATAAAATAAATATAGAATGTGTTTGAACTTAAATGACCATCAAATTACTAGGCACTGCTATATACTTAGGATGCTATCTGTGAATTTCATAACCACAAACCCAACACCTATGATACAGACACAAAAAAATAAAAAGAAAGCCAAACAAAACACAATAGGTATTCATCAATCACAAAGAAAAAGCAAGAGAAAACAAAAGGAACAAACAAATTTTAAAAATAGCAATAATTACACACCTATCAATAATTACCTGCAATGTAAACAGCCTAAGTGCTTCAATCAAAAGACATAGAGTGGTGGAATGGATCAAAAAAACAAGATACATCTATATGCTGCCAACAAGAAACTCGCCTCAGGCCTGAAGATGCATACAAACTGAAAATGAAGAGATGGAAAATATTCACCATGCCAATGGAAGTGAAAAAGAAAAAGGCATGAGGCAATACTTGCATCAGACAAAATACATGAAAACAAAGATGGTAACAAGAGAAGAGAAAGGGCATTACATAATGACAAAGGGATCAATCCAACAGAGGATATAACAATTGTAAATATACACACACCCATCACTAATTCCTCCAGAATTAGAGAAGACACCAGTAAAACAAGGATATTCATTAACTCCAGACCCCAACTACTCTTCTCCAGCCTGAACATCTTCAAACACCTCCATCCTCTCCCCCAGGGACTCATTTTGTCCTTGTTTCCTCTTCTTTCACACTATCTGAATCCCTCATGCCATCCTTAAACCATGACCACACCCTTGGACCTCATATTTGATCAGGACGTGAATCAGGCCAGCAGAGTATGGAAGGGGCTCCCCCTTCCTGCTAGCACGTCCCCAACACCATTACAGAGCTGCTGCAGGCCAGACTCAGTCCATGAGCTTCACGCATTCTCCCAGTTCCTGCTCAGCACAACCCTTTAAGATAACTATGATAATATGCTCACTTCAGAGATGAGGAAAAGGAAACTCAAAAAATTAGTGTTTAAGTGACTTGCGAGATCACCAACAAGTGGAATTACCGTGCAGTCTGGGAGACACTGCAGATCTTCTCAGAGAGCTCTCCCCACTGCAGTGCTCTCTTCCTACCCCTCCCCCTGCAATGCTGATGTGCTGCACCTTCCTCCCTTCCCTAGCCTCCTACTACTGGAAAACTTCAGAGATTCATGGTGGACTTAACATTGTCTAAAGGAGGTAGCGGACCACCATGAAAAAGGCACTGCTCTGGAAGTCGAAAGACCCCAGTTTTAGTCCCAACTTTGTCAATGGTATCTGAGTGACCCTCACTTTGTGTTCTATTTCCCCCCCCCATACATAAAACAGCTGGAATAAGTGCTGTGATTCTAAGCTGGAAAAATAGAAATAACCCCAAAAAATTAATTTAACTGACAATGATAATCAGTATTTGATGAGTTTTAAAAAAAATAGCAGCACCCAGGTGGCTCAGTTGGTGGGCATCCAACTCTCGATTTTGGCTCAGGTTATGATCTTGGGGTCTTGAGATCAAGCCCAGCCTCAGGCTCCCATCTCAGGATGGAGTCCGCTTGAGATTCTCTCTCCCTCTGCCCCTGCCCCTTTCCTTGCCTGTGCTTACTCAAGCGCGTACTCTCTGTCTCAAAATCAATAAATAAAATATTTTTTTAAAAAAAACTAGAAAAAGCAAGTAGGTAGCTTTCCATCATTACTAATTCCTTTCACTGCTTTGCCTGGGATTGGTTGCGTGTTAGAGGTGCAAATTACGCGTTTACCATGCCCTGGGCTGAATGAGATCTCTTACCAGTTTTCAGATACATTGTCTGTCTTGAAAGAGAAAGGAAATTTGTAACGCAATCTACAAACATTTCTACTTTAAAAGATTAAAATGTAAATAAGTCTTTTAAGAGTCCCTCAAGCTTCAGGTATCAGAGGATTCATTTACAGGGAAGAACACCCTGTCGGGGGGCCTGGGCTTTGGGAAAGGCTGCCAAGACTGCACCTCAGTGAAATATACCCTGGAATTGCTCCATTTCCAAAAAGTTAAGTGGTGTCAGGGACCACATACCAGGACAGCCTGTTTGAAAGCCTGGGGAAGCCAGCCAGCTCTGTGAACTCTGACCCCTCCACTTCCCTGAGCCATGAGCAGTAACCTCGCCACGGTCTGGGCATTCCTATGGCAAGCCTCTAAGGAATAAGACTTGCGTGGATACACTCTGAGCTTGAACTTCCCACAAGCACAGGGAATAGTAATCATAGCAGTCAGTATAACATGTGCTTGCATTTATCGAGCAGGGCTGTATGCCAGGCCCTATACAGCACACTTTAAAGGCATCATCTCACTTAATCAACCAACATCACTCTGAGAAATTGCTGTGATTGTTCCTATTTTTTCAAATGAGGAAAATGAGGGTCAGAGCGAATAAGTGACTTGGCCATGTTCTTGCACTAGGAAGGGTCAGAGCCAGCAATGCAACCCAGGGTGCCTGACTTCAAAACGACCTTCTTAATCACTAGACAACACTCCTGACTAGGGAAGCGGGAGCATCTGATCACCCAGAGAGGACACGTCCTCAGCAGCAAAAGGGTGAACAAGAAAATGGCTGATGGACAAGGATTCCAGAGATACCACAGGAATCTGGAAAAAAAAAAATCAACTCACACTTGGTGCATGTGGAGGCAAGAACCTGAGAAATACTAAGAGACTGGCAGCAGGACTGTCATCTGGACACTGAGAACAAAACAGAGAGAGCCAAGCCAGGGAGGACATCTGTTTTCTACAAGGATCCTTGGTCAGTTCAGGCTTATTCCAGCCAGAGAGTCCCCAAAACACCAACACTCCATGATAACTGACCTTAGTGAGCTCCAACCCTCCTCAGAGGAGCAGTGGAAGTCAAGAAGTCAAGAAGTCAGAGAAGTAAAAGGCTGCAGTAAACTTTTAAACACAGAAGGTTCAGG
>NW_023218991.1:0-654 GCF_002007445.2 Ailuropoda melanoleuca | reverse complement strand
GGTCTCTCCATCTCCGAAGCAACGTGTCCTGGTGCTGCGGTCCCTTTAAGGAGGCGGGGCTCTGCCCGGAGGAGGCGGAGAAGTCTCGCCCCCCGGATCTCCGGCTTCCGGCAACTCGGCGGGACGCGAACCTGCGGGAGCTACTGAGGCCGGAGACTTCCCAGGACTGGCTGGTCGCGGAGTCCCCGAGGTGAGGCAGCCGGGTTTGCTGGCCGGCCCGGGACAGAGGGGGCCTGTGATCTCCTGCGCGCCCGGGCCGCTGCGGCCCAGCTCCTCCCCCTAAAACACTGCGTCTGCTTCTTGGGCAGCTCTTTCCCAGACCTTGGGTTCAGGGTGTCCCAGGCTGCAGGGTCGCCCTCACTCCAGCGCCTACTAATTGCTCGGCTGTGCACTAAGCGCCTAACACTCAGTCTCATTTAATGGCCTCCGACACCTTGTGAGTAGGTACCATGATGAACCCATTTTACAGATGAGAAAACTGAGGCCCCGAGGAGCCCACAGTCACACAGCCACACAGCGAGGAGAAGCAGAATCGGGAATCAAACCCAGGTCTGTTTGACACCAGAGCCTGTGCCCTTAACCACTGGTTAGGCTGAACTGCCTTTGCTCTTCACTGTCCTCATAGCCACCTCTCAAAGTCCAGCCTCCCCTTCC
>NW_023218990.1:0-654 GCF_002007445.2 Ailuropoda melanoleuca | reverse complement strand
AGCTTTTAGTATCCAGGATTACCAGCAGCAAAAGTCTTGAATTTGCTTAGTTCTCAAGAGATGCGATTTCACTAGCAAAGCAAATCTCCTTGAGGCACATTGAGTCAGCTCATGAAGAGGCAGTGAGCCATGCTGTTGCCATTCATAGTTTCAACTCCATTAAACTTCTTTTCAGAATTAGGTCAAGCCTGAGCATAGGCAGTGTGAGCTATAAAATGTCCTTGAATGACGGTTGGGATAATTGTTGTTGACGTGCTACCTTATCTACACCTTTGCCTCTCTTCACCTCCCTTCTTTTCATATAATTTTTTCTTCACTGATACCCTTTAGGCTTGCCAGTACAGCCAGAGGCATAAATTCTATCCAGTGGTCAACTTGAATTAACTCTCCCCTTCTGCAATATTCCAACTATTGTAGTTAGGATGTGTCACTGTGCCTGCCCACCTGTCTGTCTCTAGGTTTAGCAGAGAACCTGCCATATTACATTCAATAATTCAATGAATATTTATTAAATGTGAATGGGATGGTGGCAGGGAGTATGGTCAAAAGATACAAACTTCCAGTTATAAGATAAATAAGTTCTGGGGATGTAATGCACAGCTTGGCAGCTAATAGTTAACAATCCTGTATCGCATATATGAAATTTGCTAAGAG
>NW_023218989.1:0-654 GCF_002007445.2 Ailuropoda melanoleuca | reverse complement strand
AAAAAAAAAAAAGAATTTACAGATACAGTCTAAAAAATGTAAAATAACGACACACTCATCTTCTGGAAGGATGATAAAGAAGTCAGGCATTCAGCTTCGCATTCTAGCATACATTCTTTAGAATCAAATGCAGCATAGGGCCAGAAGGGCAGCATTTGTCCAGCCAGTTTCCTTTAGAACGTCAGCATTCCCAGAGTTCCCACACCTCCAGTGGGACATTCCTGATATCATGCCTTGGGACTGCACAGTGCAGAACTCAGAGAAGCCACCCCGTGTTTCTCTCTGCCAGGCTTCCGCCATGCACAGCCACCCTCCTCTGTTCCCCGTGCCTCCCCTGTAGCTTTTGTCTGATGTTGACTGAGTGTCCAGCACCCTGCTTGTGTGGAGAATCCAGCACACCACCAGGGTAGAGATTCAGTCTCAGGCCTTACAAATAAGACTCACTCTCTGGGTTCAAACTCTTCATTTACTAACTTGCGTTCTTGAGCGAGATAATTGGTTTTTCAAAGCCTCATTTTCCTCATTCGTAGTATGGGTATAATACTTGAATTGATGTAAAAATTAAATGGAGTAGTCGCATGGTAAGTGCTTAAGAAATGTTGGCTGTTAAATGAGATCATGAATAATAAGTAGCTGGCATATAGTAAGCAGAGG
>NW_023218988.1:0-654 GCF_002007445.2 Ailuropoda melanoleuca | reverse complement strand
TACTGCTTCTTCACCTCACGCCTCTAAAACTAGCAGGAACGTAGCAGTACAGCAACCCCACAAGCAGGATCATGTCTGGTAACGGTATCATGGAGCGCACTTTCATTGCTATTAAGCCAGATGGTGTTCAGCGCGGCCTGGTGGGTGAGATCATAAAGCGCTTTGAGCAGAAAGGCTTCCATCTAGTGGCCATGAAGTTCATGCAGGCGCCTGAAGACCTTTTGAAGGAGCACTACATCGACCTGAAGGATCGCCCCTTCTACCCAGGGCTAGTTAAGTACATGAGCTCTGGCCCGGTTGTTCCAATGGTCTGGGAGGGTCACGGTGTGGTCAGCACTGGTCGTGTGATGCTGGGCGAAACCAACCCTGCTGATTCAAAGCCTGGGACCATCCGTGGTGACTTCTGCATCCAGGTTGGCAGGAACATCTGCCATGGTAGCGATTCGGTGGAAAGTGCCAAGAAGGAGATTAACTTGTGGTTCAAGCCAGAGGAGCTGACCTCTTACTCGAGCTGCTCAGAAAAATGGATCTACGAGTAGACCTTGACCCTCCCTTAATCATCTGTCCTGTTAAGGGCCTTCTGTGTGGGACCCAAATTGCTGTTACTGCCTTGTTTTCTGAGCTCAAAGCACTTTGTAATAAATTCATGGCCTG
>NW_023218987.1:0-654 GCF_002007445.2 Ailuropoda melanoleuca | reverse complement strand
TAAATGCTATTAGTATATATATATATATATATATATATATATACACATATATGTATACACACACACACACACACACACACACTGTTATGCTGGTACCACATTGTTTTGATTACTATAGCTTTGCAATAATTTTGGAATTGGGAAGTGTGAAGCTTCCAACTTTTCCCCCAAGGATATTTTTGCTATTTGATGTTGCTTGCAATTTCATGTGAGTGTCAGAATTAGCTTTCTATTTCTGTAAAAATGGCCACTAGGATTTTGCTAGGGATGTCACTGAATTTAAAGATTGTTCTGGGAAGTACTGCTACCTTAACATCTTTGAACACAAATATCTTTCTATTTACTTAAGACTTTACTAAATACTTTAGTTACTTTCAGCAGTATTTCCTAGTTTTTAATACACATGTTTTGCATCTTCTTGGTTATTTTTATTGCTACATGTCTTTTGTAGCAACTGTAAATAAATTGTTTTCTTAATTTTCTGTTCAGGTTATTTATTGGGAGGGCATAGAAATACAACTCATTTTTATATATTGATCTTCTATCCTACAACCTTGCTGAATTAGTTTTTTAACTCTAATATTTTATACATTTTTTATGATTTTATATCAATCTATTATCTATCTATCTGTCTACCTACCTACCTACCTACCT
>NW_023218986.1:0-654 GCF_002007445.2 Ailuropoda melanoleuca | reverse complement strand
TAAGTCAATAACACATGCACGTTTTTTCTTTTGTAAACTCGGCAGGCTCTTTTTTCCGAGTGAGCTCGTGCAAGGATAATAAAGCCAACACCATGAAGGCTTCTAGGCAGCTAATTCCGGGAGCGTTCTCCCTTGCTTCTCACGGGGAGGGATTTCCGACTGTACGCTGGGCGGGGTGGATTGGATGGTACACTTTGGCTGTACCATCAGGGCGCTTAGATGGGAGTCCAGTTGGCATGTGGAGTACATCTGAATTGGACAAAACGTGATAGATACATCGCCACTGATGCATTTGAAGTTGTCCAGCGATTTCTCCATTGAAGCATCCTGAGTTTGCAAGGCTCACCCCAGCGGAGCCCCCTGTGTCGAGGGTGGAAGGAAGTGCACGTTCCAGGGGAGAGATTCCTTCCTTCTGTGGCACAGCTGGTTCCTCCTCCCCATACAGCCCAAGGAGGCCAAGTGGAGACTCTTCAGGGTGGGAGGCTGGGCATGGCCCTGAGCATCCTGTGTCCTGGTGTAGGAGTTTCCTGTAGGACACTTGTGGACGATCCTTCCTGGCCCCTTAGCTCACCTCAGGTGTCCAGTGACCCCCTCCAGCACCTGTTTGTACCTTCCCATCCCGCTCGGTGCAGGCAGCCTGTCAAGGCTAGATCC
>NW_023218985.1:0-654 GCF_002007445.2 Ailuropoda melanoleuca | reverse complement strand
GAATTTGGGATGGAAAATACCTGGCACACATCTTGCTGCTATTCCTCCGTCCTGTACCCACATCAGACATTGCTAATCAATCACAGTGCTCTTACCTTAGACCTGTATTCAGCCTCAGGAATTTTGTCAACACAGCATTAGCAGATGAACACGGCACTGAGGATGAAACCTGTTTTCCCTCTCCGTTAGAAGCTATACACATTAGTATGTGTATATGTGTGTGTGTTTGTAAATGCAAATATGTGCATAGATACACACATACATACAAAATGTACACACATAAATTTTAAAAAGACTGAAAGTTATTTAGTAATCAATCATGTATCATGTTGATCATGGTAATATGAATGATTTCAATGTTCTCTTTTTGCTTACAGAACTCTGCCAATTTTCTACAGTGAATATCATTTACTTTTGTAATAAGAACATGAGGAAAGGTTTTTTTTTTCTTTTTTAAAGATTGGAAGACAAAATTGGAAGAGATGTGAAGGAGGAAAGAAGAAATGCTGGGGAAGGATAGCAGGGACCGGTACCAGAGCCACAAAGCCCCAAAAGTTCAAAGGCAGGCTGACCTAAGACCCTTTGAAGAAACTTAGGCTCACTATTCACACCAGGTGGTCTTGGAAGTAAGGTGAGAATTGGTTCTGGGAAGCA
>NW_023218984.1:0-654 GCF_002007445.2 Ailuropoda melanoleuca | reverse complement strand
GAAGTGTCTGTGTGCCCACATTTAAGGCAACAAGATACCGTCACTCTCTCCCTCCTGAAGGACTGGAAGGGAGGCAGAGGCTCATCTCAGAGGAGACTGGACTTTTGGGCGCACCAACCGGACTAGGGGTAGGCATAAGGCAGTCCCAGGTTCCCCAAAACCTGTTGGAATAAGATGCCCCTTGATAGGGAGGCTGACACTCAGGTCCCACAAGAAGGGATTTCTGGGGTCAGAGCAACCGGAGGGCGAGCAGTCTTTGGTGCGTCATGAGTGTGTGAGCCGAGGCTCAGCTGGAGCCTACAGGCCCCTCTGGCTCTTAGCTTCTTGACTCTCATCGACCTGCCATCGCTATGCTCCGACGGAGGTGGATGCTTCCTGCTCCCGTGGAAACACGGGCACTGCTCCCGTGGAGGCTGGGCCCCTGCGCTTAGTCCTGCTTTCAGGGCTTGGAAGTCCCCATTTCTCCCTGATCCAGCCCCTCCACTTCACCCACAGGCCTCTCCCACCTAGGCGGTCCCACCTGCCTCCTTCCTAGTCTCCCAGAATCACCTCTCCAGCCCTCCTTCCCCCATGGGCATCCAGTGCCCAGCCTCCAACATGGGCCTCCCAAACCCTAATGCTGCCTGTGGCTCCCTTTGCCTCCAGGTCAAATCC
>NW_023218983.1:0-654 GCF_002007445.2 Ailuropoda melanoleuca | reverse complement strand
CATGGAATAGTGTTGATACACAAGAGAATTTTAAAAGATATTTTACAAAAATACAAGTACGTATTTTTGTCCTTGTGAATTGTAAAGCATCTGTTTATAATCATGATCATCAAGCTCTGGGTTTCTCAGGAAGATCTTGTCAAAGACCCCTGGGGGTTAAAGGCACTGCATGCCATGCCCAGGGTGTGTGTCCCTGGGGCCCCCAGTGCCCTGCATTCGTACCGTTAACTTCCTTTGAGGCGAGATCTGCAGAGCTCCGTGCTGTGAGACAGACCACTGCCACGTAATCAGGTGCAATACTGACAGTGGCCCCTAATGTCCGGCGAGCACTGTCCGACACGGACTGGACATGCTGGTTTCCACGGGGTCATACTTGTCAGCTTTCATGGAGGTGTTGAGGGTCAAAACGAATATATGAGACTAATCGCTGAGCTTCATTTGCTGAGCACTTTCCGAGGAATGCAAACAGCAACAAATGAGACTGTCTGTTATTTGATTTACTTTCGCCAAAAGGAAGGAAGATTGGTAAGTAGATAGTTGGGCCTATTTCCCCGTTTTACCCCATTTTTCAGATGGATGACATCTTATGCTTCCTTACGATCTTCAGAGCCGCTGTCCTGGCATGTCCTTCGTCCCTCTCGGAAGTGACCTGGC
>NW_023218982.1:0-654 GCF_002007445.2 Ailuropoda melanoleuca | reverse complement strand
GCCTTTAGCATAACACGAGGACCATAATTTTATCAAACCTTTCCATAATGATGGTTACGTGTTAATTTCCAGTTGTTCATGTGCTTTTGTATCCCTAGTGAAATTCATGAGCTTCAGTGAGGGTTTAAAAGCTCCCCCTATTTCTTTCCTCAGTAATAGATGTTCAAGTGCTTGTGTCATTGAAATGATTTTAATTATCCAGTAAGACAGTGTTTTGTTTTGTTTTTCCATTAGCATCTTGAGATGGCTTGTTAGTATAAAAAAAGTTCTAACTCATTGAGTAAATAAATAAATAAATATCCGGTCTTAAAAAAATGCTCTCAGTCTCTGTGGTTGTTTTGGGTGGTTTTCTTAATTGACAACCACTGGTGATCCTCAGTATTGAAAGTGTTTGTGCTCCAGATGAGTGGAGGAAAATTTAATTTGTCTGGTATGGGCTTTAACTGACAAATGTTAGAAATTGACCTTTTCAACAGAAATTTACTTGAAAGTCCTAAGTGAAGCTCTGCTTTAAGCTAAATTTGTCACTAAGACATGATTAAATTCTTTTAAATGTAGATCAATTGCACATATTATTAATGGAAATTGAAATCTCCCTAAATGGTGTCCATAAATTTAAAAGAGAGGAATTTAAAAAAAAAAAAAAAAAGGATG
>NW_023218981.1:5103-5292 GCF_002007445.2 Ailuropoda melanoleuca | reverse complement strand
CCCTGAGACACCGACGATGGACGTCGAGGGAGACGGACAGCCCTGCTCTCGGACACCCGGGAGACACGGACAACAGACGGACACCCATGAGACACCAACGACAGACGTCGAGGGAGGCACGCGGAGACCGGAAGACACTGCGCTCGGGGAAGAACCGACGCCCTGAGAACATCTGCTGTCCCCACAGCC
>NW_023218981.1:3029-4900 GCF_002007445.2 Ailuropoda melanoleuca | reverse complement strand
CGGACCAGCCCAGCGGATCCGAGCCCAGAGAGGGGAGGCCCCACAGCCCCGCGCGCAGCCGCGCCAGGGACCCCAAGTCACCGCACACGAAGCCACGGAAACCCCACCGTCTACACAGCACGCCCTGCCTCCGCGGGGTCCTGTGAGCACGGACCCCTCGGCAGTCCCCGCTCAGGCAGTTTCCCCTCACCTCCTCCTCCCGCGGCAGGTCCTGAGGAGACCCGGGTTCTGTGGGTGTGGACACCACTCCATGTCCTCTAGAAGCCTCCACAGCGGATCTTGACGAGGCCAAGCTCCTGTCGGTGTGGACGCGCACCCACGTCCTCCACTGCANGCTCCCGTCAGTGTGAACGTGCACCCACATCCTCCGCTGTGGGTCCTGTCCACGTGGACGCGGCCCCACGTCCTCCCGAAGTCTCCACAGCGGGTCCTGAGGAGGCCGGGCTCCTGTCCGCGTGGACACAGACCCACATCCTCCACAGCAGGTTGTGGAAGGCCGGGCTCCTGACTGTGGATGAGGCCCCACGTCCCCCCCGGGCCTGGGCGTCAGCACACAGGGTCCTGAGGACTTGGAACGCCTGTCAGCGCCCCGGAAAGCGCATGCCCCGCGGGAGTCGCGGAGCGGGACTCGGGCGCCCCCTGCGGGCGGTGGGGGCGGTGCAGGGGGCGGGGCGCTCAGTTCAGCAGAGGCACCTGTCCCTTCTGGGGTCCAGCTGAATCCATTACATTTGGAAAATTCAAACTGAAATGGAGTCCAATTACCCCCGACATCTCCAGAAATAGAAACAATTAATTAGAAACCCTACGGAATTAAGCGAAATGCAGGCACAAGCTTTACAACTTACACCAAAATTCATTCAACATTGTAGATAAATTTAAAATGTAAAAGTGTCAAAAAGAAAACATAAAAGAATATCTACATGACCTTGGGTTTGGTGATGAGTTTTAACACAACGCCACACGCCAATCCACAAAAGAAAAAAAACTGATGACATGAACTTCCTAAAATTAGGAAGTTCTGTGAAAGACCTTGCTCAGAAACTAAAAGACAAGCCACAAACTGGGAGGAAATATTTGCAAAACATATATCTGGTAAAAGATCTGTTTTCAAAATATACNGGTAAAAGATCTGTATTCAAAATATACAAAAAACTATCAGAACTGAACAATAAGGAAACAAACCTCCTAACTGATAATGGGTAAGGATCTGAAAATGCCTGGACAAAGAAGATATGCAGATACAGAACAAGCATACAAAAATATGCTCGATGTCATCATTAGGAAAGTACAAGTGTAAACGACAGTGAGACAGCACTGCACACCTAGTCCAAATGCTGAACTCCAGAAACAAGAATACCAATTGCTGGAAGGTGAGGAATGGCAGCAACCGTCCCTTCAGAAGACAGTTTGGCCATTTTCTCCAAACCTAAATAAGTCTCACGTTAAGGTCCAACAATTGTACTTCTAGTATTTAGACCACTGCTTTGAAAAGCTATTTCCAAACAAAAACATGCAGTTATGCACAGCAGCTCTATTCATAGTGGTTACAAACTTAACGACGCCAGGATGTCCTTCCAGTAATGAATCCATAAGCAAACTGAGGGCATCCGTATGAAGGAAGCAGAACATGCCAGGCAAAATGTGCCTCTTTGGCACAAGGGTTATTTGGGTGGATTAATTTTTTTTAAAGATTTTATTTATTTATGTGACAGAGATAGACAGCCAGCGAGAGAGGGAACACAGCAGGGGAGTGGGAGAGGAAGAAGCAGGCTCTCAGCGGAGGAGCCTGATGTGGGGCTCGATCCCACAATGCCAGGATCACGCCCTGAGCCGAAGGCAGACACTTAACACCTGCGCTACCCAGGCGCCCC
>NW_023218981.1:0-3008 GCF_002007445.2 Ailuropoda melanoleuca | reverse complement strand
AATTTTAAGAAACAGCAGACATGTGAGAATCTCTGACAAATGGGTAAAAGTTGCTGTTTGGTGAGTGAAAGGTAGCTGATAAAGGAAAGCTCCATTGGTAGGCCTGTCTCCCTCTGTATCAGGAACAGAATGACTAAATTTCAAGAAACTCTTACTGAAAGAAAAAGCACAGACTTAAATCTGTGTAACAACCATTCCCTCATTTACTGTGCTCACCTGATAACATCCCTTAACTGGCCTTCCCACCACCTAAAATCTTTTGTTCTTTAGTTGAAGATGGCATTTAGAGTGAGGGCTGGGTCATTTCAAGGGGTTACTCCATTTTCCTGGGTATTTCCCATGAATACAGGACATTTGAATGATATTAAACTTTGACTTGTTTTTCTTCTGTTAATCTATTCAGCAATAAAAAGAAATGAACCATCACCCCCATACAACGACATGGATGAACTTTGCACGTATTTCTCTAAGACAAAGAATCCAGTCTGAAAAAGTTACACACTGAGAGATCCCATTTGTAGGAGATTCTGGAAAAGGCAAAACTAGAGTGATAAAATGGTCAGGGGGTGAATTCCATCACATTTTAATGATTTATACCTGCCATTACTCATTTGTCAAAACCCAAACATTTTGGGTCACCTGGCTGGCTCAGTCGGTGGAGCATGCAACTATTGATCTTGGGGTTGTGAGTTCGACCCCATGTTGGGTGTGGAGATTACTTAAAAATAAAATTTNAAAATCTTTAAAAAACACAAACAAACATGTTTACATCCCCAAGAGTAAATCATAAGCTACTGAAATAAAGTTACTTAGGATGTGGGAGTGTCACAGGATGGTGTAGAGGCCAAGGGCAGCCTGCCCCAAATCTGCCACTTTGACATATAGATATTTTAAGTAAAAGTGACTGAAGAGACAGCCTATGTAAGAGGGACACTCAAACCCTCCTCTGTCCCCCTGGAAGCAGGAAATCTATCTGCACATGAAGATCTCCCTGTACCAGGAGGTGAAAAGACTTCCTAATCACCAGAGATGGGAAATTTAGAGCCCAGAAGGCTGCATAAACAACCCTTGTTACTTTTGACTAATTTACTACCCCAGCCTGAATTCTGTTTAGAATTCCTTACTAATTGAAGCTCCCAAGGTTGTTTTCCTTCTTCTGTGAATTTCTCAAAGATTTATTTTCTCTTTGTCCACAAAGTATAAAACCTGCCTGCCTTCGTCATTTAATTATGTGTACATGATTAAACTTTGTGGGGATTTTTTCCCACCTGTTAATCTGTTTCATGTCAATANCAATGTATAATTCCCAATCCAACTGAAAGAACCTTGAAATGAGCAAAATTTCTTCTGCCCCTTCAGTGGGATACAGAATATGACAAAGAATCTAACTGTATTGGAAATGTAGGAAAAACACCCACTGCAGGTTGTATGGCAAAAGATGCTGACCTAAGTAAACTTTGGAAATGAATGGAATCTGTAGACTAAAGGAAAAAGTTCTATCCCATCAGGGTGGTAGCTAACAGATCTGAAAACACCCCATCTGTAATCTGGAATGGAGCAATGAATTAAATACATGGCAGGTGGTGAGAGCCAGTTTGTCACTGTTGGAGTAGAAAGTTACAGATCAGCAAAGGAAGAATATTACAATACAACCAGGTTGGAGACATCAGCACAAACTCATCTTTGGCTCAATATGGATACAGACAGTACCACATGGAAATCTTTAATTAGGTGTGTTTACATTGGTTGGAATACACGCATATATTGCCTTGCATTGTATGCTGAGCACATTCAGTTCCCACAGGTAAGACTTTAATACCATTCTCTAATAAAAGGAGACAGAGCTCTTTTAAGATATTGCTAATAATAGGACTGAGACTGTAAATATAGGAGCCAGGATAATCTTGAAGTCTCAGAAAGTAAAGAAGTATCAGAGAAAACCCTACAAAGATGGAATGATGTCCACAGAAAACAGGAGACAGTGGAAAGCACTGGTAAAAAATAAATGATTTGTTAAAAAGAAACCACAGGCCCCAAATGGAGTCACTTAACATTAAGAGACCCAGGTCAGCAAACAAGGTCTTACCACCTAACCCAACTGCAGTTTCACCCACCCCC
The DNA here is from genome assembly GCF_002007445.2 of Ailuropoda melanoleuca. Lineage (NCBI taxonomy): Eukaryota > Metazoa > Chordata > Mammalia > Carnivora > Ursidae > Ailuropoda > Ailuropoda melanoleuca. Next base: position 890 of record NW_023218981.1, on the reverse strand, counting down.
ACCTCCACGTAAACTCTAACCAGTCAACCTGGAATATGTACTGAATGGCCCCTTCTGTTCCCCTTAGGAGGGCAACCCTGCCTTAAACAATGCATTGTTTGCTAACGATTTCCTTTTTTCAATTCCCTGTCTGCTTTTAAAAGCCTTTCCTTCTGTGCAGGTCAAAGGCAGTCCTTTCTATTTGCTAGATGGGATGCTGCTCAATTCATGAACTGTGCAGTAAGGCAATGTGATCTTTAAATTACTCAGTTGTATTTTTTATTAACAGATTACACAGGTTTTTACAATTGGGGTTGAATAGACCTCTTCTAACAGAATTCCAAATAATAAATATAGACAGACACTCAGCTACCCATCAAGGAGGTGCAGCTGACTCCCCTCTCCTAAACTGTGTGGGCTCTGCACAGTGTCTTCCTGCTCACGAGGACACACCATAGGCACCTGGGAAAGTAACTTCATGGTGGGGAAGCCTGACCAACACAGCCTCAGCCAGGTGACCAAGGTTAACACAGACAGTGACAAGTGTTCCTTGCTGTACAGTGATGACAGAGCACTTTACTTCTGTGATCCGCTTCCCTGAAAACCACAACCCCCGTCTAACCATGAGAAAAACAAGTAAATCCCAATGCAGGTCTATGTACAAAATGCCTGGCCAGTCCTTCTCAACACCATCCAGGTCATCAAAACAAGACAAGTCACAGCCAAGCAGAGCCTAAAGAGACATGATGACCACATGTCATGGGGTGCCCTCATGGGATCCTGGAACCAAAAAAGGTAGAACAGAGGGAACCTGGATAAGTATGGACTTTAGTAAATAATAATGTATCAACATTTGTCCATTAATTGTGACAATTTATGACAAATTTAAAGGTTAAATAAGAGAAACCTCT
>NW_023218980.1:313-507 GCF_002007445.2 Ailuropoda melanoleuca | reverse complement strand
ATTCCTGTTCCACCTTCCATAAGGCCGTCGTGACTTCAAGGGCTTTCCGCTGACACTTTGTTTCTTGGTTCCAAGGGCTAGATCGTCCCCAGGCCCCTACACCCAACGTGGAATCGGGGTGCCCAGTGAAAAAGCTGCTGTTCGCTGGAGGTGTTTTACTGGACGCTCTGCTTTATTACCAAAGAGAAGGGCGC
>NW_023218980.1:0-254 GCF_002007445.2 Ailuropoda melanoleuca | reverse complement strand
CCCTTACTCACGAGAGATGATGATCGTTGATATTTCCCTGGACTGTGTGGTGTCTCAGAGACCACTATGGGGCACTCTCGTCAGGCTTCCGCGACCACTTTCCCTCATGTTTCCCTATTCACGAAGGGTGATGATAGTGCTAAGACGGTCCGTGTACGGTGTTGTTTCTGACGGACCTGTTTGGGGCCTTTTCGTTCCATTGCCGCCAGCAGTTTGGACAGGATTTCCCCAGGGAGCAAGCATTTCGTTGGAAA
>NW_023218979.1:0-654 GCF_002007445.2 Ailuropoda melanoleuca | reverse complement strand
CATGGGACGGCGTGCAATCACAGCCGGGCCCTCTATGAAGAGTGATGCAATCGTAGAGGTGAAGGTTTAGCATTAAAGAGAAAAAATTCAAGAGGTGAAAGTGGAGCCCTTCTTCAAACATATGGGATATTGCCAGAGACAAGAGAGGAAACGTAGCAGTTGGCTTCTTTGTCCAGATGGCAATTAACCATGGGATACACCATGCCAATTCCCTTGTCGTAGAGTTCTTCAGAAAGCAAGCACCATTACTTGGATCAGAGGGGGTGGGCATTGCCTGGTGTGAGAGTGTTAGCTTGGAGTTGTTTCTACAGACATTGAAGTTCTCACTCAGCAACACCGGCTCTTGCTTGGCAGTATCCTCTTCTTTTGACAATGGGTCATGGAGAAAGGCCATACTCGGTTGCCATTATTCCCTTCATCTTGGCTCATCTGCTCAAGGGATGTGGGGGCTGGAGCTACAATGAAGACAAGGATTGGCTGGCCGGCAGTCTGGCCAGCTCTAGGACTGTCTCAGTTATGCACCTCTGCACATGCGAGCCAGTTCCTCCCCATATTTTTTTCCCATTTGGAGCACTTTATTGTCCCAGCAGATATGGAAAGTAATGGGGGCTGCCTAGGGTGGTGAGGGAAGCCCAGATGCCTGCCAGACTTTTC
>NW_023218978.1:0-654 GCF_002007445.2 Ailuropoda melanoleuca | reverse complement strand
AATCACTGGCACAAGAAGCGTCCAAATATTTAGGGCAGGGGGATTCCTCTCTTGCCCAGGCAGGTGTTTGTTCCATTATTTAGACTTGTTTTTTTCTACTGCAGAATAATTCCACACCAAGAACAAGATGTATTTATTTACTCTTCCTTCATAATCTGGTGCCCTGTCCTTATATGCAGCAGCTATAATTAAATATAAAATATTGGAGCACTGCCTTCACTTGGATTCTGCAGCAAAAACATTTGTCCGACACGGTTCAATAAATGGAGGAGGGAAACTCCATGGCAACTGAGGCAATAAAAGAAACTTGATAAAAGAACTGCATGATGACATTTATTTCTGAAAACATTTATGAAAAGGAAGGGTTATGTTTCTACAGCAACCAACTTTGTTGGGTCCACTATGCTCTATTAAAAATAAAGAAAGAAACAGAGAGGGAGGTGAAGGACAGAGTGGGATCTAACATGAAACGGCATATGAAGCAAAAATTAGGAATGTTGAAGTCAATGTCATTGGAAGAGGAATAGAAAACCCCCCAAGCTGACCATGAGGTTCCTATCTGGGTCTGTCCTCTTTAACTTGAAGGTCAGTGGTTGAAAACACAAGTTCCAATAGGTCAGGTAGGTTATGCAAATGAGTAAAGTGGGCCAGGTG
>NW_023218977.1:0-654 GCF_002007445.2 Ailuropoda melanoleuca | reverse complement strand
CCTCTGTTAAAATTTTCTGTTTATTTGAATGAACTCTGATACTATTATAATTTTTTAATATAGTATTTGGGAGAAAGAGGGGCTTTAAGTATATGTCAGAGAAAATGATAGCAAGTTTTTGGTGTTATAACAAGAGGTAGAATTAAAATTCTAGAAAACCGTAATAAGGATTTTACTGATGAAGACTTGTACAGTGGAGAGTTGAAGTACTCTTTCCTTATTTTCCTTCTTTGGAAAAAGTTAGAGGTACTGATTACATTTATGGTTGGTTATTTAAATGTGTAAAAAAAAGTAGTCTCGGCAACTGTGGAAAGAAAATTCAAATAGCAGGGCTTATTTTGAGCATGGAGTAACTTATTTATTCATAAGTGTAAAAGATTTTTGGACTATTTCAAACCTATGGTGGGTTATTAATTTAACAGAAGTTTCTTGATCCCCTATTCAATGTTTAATATATATAAATTAAATAAGTATACAAATTAATATAGTAAAATATTTTATAGGAAGAACTATCTGGCCATTAAAACTCACGATATTTATTTAAATTTTAGAAATAATAAAAGCTATTAAAAAGAAACATTGTTGCTATGTTGTTTATATGTGATGTCCCAATGTTTTAAAAATTAAGCTTTTAAAAAATAAAACCGCAGTTTG
>NW_023218976.1:0-654 GCF_002007445.2 Ailuropoda melanoleuca | reverse complement strand
AGACGGTTAGGTACCTTTGAATCGGGAGGCTCTTGTTTGGCCAGTTGGGAGACAAGTTTCCAAATTGTTATGGAAACAGACCCACTTACCTGGAACCCCGGGAATATCTTTCTGCCCGAGAATCTCAAAATGCTTTGCTCCGTCATGGCTCCACAGGGTGAGACCAGACGTGTGTGTGTGTGTTGGGGGGGTAAAGTCTGTACCCACCGCCTGCCTCCCATCCCCCAGATGGCACCAATAAGGCCTGCTACATGCATTCAGCACCTACTAGATGTCTGCCTGGCATAAGGAGCCACTCCTGTGCAGACTCTGTGGAAGCCCTGGCTTATTAGGGCAGATCCTGATGTTTTCCAGAGACAGGCCAGAGCTGGGCCTTTACTCTTTCAGGGTCTCTGTTTACCATGGAAAAGACAAACGTGGGCCAGGATCCTATCCAGTATCCCTGTCTAGGATTCCGTAGCCCCAGACCTCCTACAGCCCCATGTCTGTGCCAATAGCCATAACTTCCCCAGGGATGCATTCCACATGGCAAAGCTCTTCTGGTTACCCCCTCCCCAAACACCGTTCCCCACCGCGCCTCTGAGGGCCATGTGAGGGGAGCCGAGGCCCTGCAAACGCTCAGGCAGGCATGTGAGAAAGCTCTTTACTGGGGGG
>NW_023218975.1:0-654 GCF_002007445.2 Ailuropoda melanoleuca | reverse complement strand
CTTCACTGATAATCCTAATAGCCAACTAACTGTTCTCCCTATGGTCTCTCCTTTCTATGATCCAACAAATAAAATGGCTTCATCTGTCTCATTATTCAAATGGAATTATATCCCACTGTAGCTACGAATTCTGCTCCACACAGACCATACACACATCTAAGATTGAAACGTCAAATTTCTTTCCTATGAAGCCCTATGTGTAAACAGGGATGTTCTCTCCCTTCAGAGGCCTTCCAGAACTACTCTGTGGTTCCAGAACCACTCAGAACTGTGTTTAAACAATTTAGGAGTAATCTTAAACTCTCCTCTCTTCATCTCTTCACCTTAAGTCAATCCCCAGCCCTTTCCCTAAATATCCCTCAAATAACCTTTCCTTTCTAAACCCTCTCAACTACTTTAGACCAAACTTTCTTCTGTTCTTTTTGAACAATTGAAATAGAATCCCGTCTTCTCTCCCAATTTTTCTTCATCTCCAGCCTCCTCCAATCCACTCCCCCATTACTATCAGAGTTACTGTTCTAAAATATGAATCTGATTGTGTTGTTTTTCTTATTAAAGTCCTTTCAATAGCTCATCATTACCTACATCAGTTTCTCAAAACATAGCTGAAGATCTGCATCTGAAGAATCTGTGATGCTTGTTGAAAATATAGAT
>NW_023218974.1:0-654 GCF_002007445.2 Ailuropoda melanoleuca | reverse complement strand
TTTAGGATGTTCAGCATCAGTGAGGTAAGTCTAGAAAATGCAAAGATAAAACTAGTCAGCATGGAAATAATGAGTATAAATGTTTATAAACCTAATTGTCTTCGACTAGAGAGAGAACTAGAGGAATTTTAATAGTGTTCCTTTTCTGAACCACATTAGCTCTATCAACATAGCTATTAACTTATTTTGTACTGTACCGCTCTGTATGTTTGCCACTATTGTAACTCAGAGAGTAATAAACGTACCATTGCAATGAGAGAGGAAAACAGGTGCAAACAGAAACTTGAAATGGAATACATCAAATTTTTGTGAAACGGTGAATTTAATCCAAAAAATGTCACGGCTTACGGACGTGTCAGCATCTTCAAAAGTAGTTTTCTTTTCAGGACATGGCAGTGATTTCAGTTTGAAATAGTTTCTGAACTTTTAACTTAAGGTAATGAGCCAGTTAATAGGAGACTGGGTTTTGTATAGGAAGCAATTATCCCAATAGATGGGAAACTTGCAAAAATGAGCAAAGCATTAATGAGATTGGCAAAAAGGTCACGTATCTGAGATGGAGTAAAAAAGAATGATGGTGGAAGAAATCATTAAAGACAATGCCCTGAAAACCAATGAAAATAAAGATGAGATATGATATCATTGGATCTACCT
>NW_023218972.1:0-654 GCF_002007445.2 Ailuropoda melanoleuca | reverse complement strand
TTCCCCACCATGGTGATCACATAGATAGTAAGAAACACCACAAACAGAAGGCTCTTCAACTCTGGGTGATCGGTAAATCCTATGAGGATAAATTCAGTTGTCAAGGAGTAGTTACCCTCAGTCATATCCACCTTCTCTGTTGAGATTGGAATTCTGGAGATATATGATTCTAATTAAGAGTATATAATTTTCCACCCAAATTTTTCTTTTACAACAAAGAGAAGAGCTTCTTTAGTCTTCCCTTACTATCTCTGGATACAGGCACAGAAACCACTAGGGAATATTCATTCCCCTAAAATGTCAGCTTTATAACCTCAACTCTGAAAATCATCATTCCCTTGAATATTTTTACAATTCCAAGACGAATGCTTACAGTGGAAAAGGTTTGCTTTATGCATTCATACATAAATAATATAAAAATCTAGAATAGCCATATTTGGTTCATTGTTGCTAAAAAATTGCAGTGTCAATTTTTGTATTAAAGATTCTTAAAATTGGGTCACCTCGTGTCTCAGCCGTTAAGTGTCTGCCTTTGGCTCAGGTCATGATCCCAGCGTTCTGGGATTGAGTCCCGCATTGGGCACCCTGCTCAGTGGGAAGCCTGCTTCTCCCTCTCCCACTCCCCCTGCTTGTGTTCCCTCTCTCGCTGCCTCT
>NW_023218971.1:0-654 GCF_002007445.2 Ailuropoda melanoleuca | reverse complement strand
GCAAGGTGTGTCTAGATTACAATTCCGATGTGCCGCGGGTGCCAAGTGATCTGTCAGATGTCATGCATGACCCCGTTTTTTATTCATCCATTCCTCATCCTCCCTTATTCTTCAAAAACGGTGTATAAACATATCCCTTCTTCAACAGTCATTAGACAAAGCAGAAGATGATAAAACACATAAACGGAAAAGAGTGTGACTGTAGTGATGTAGTGCTTAATCATGTCAAGAATATGCGACACGATCACTTCTTCGCTTTCGTATCTTCACCTGGACCCTCTTGCACAGTTGCAGATTCCACCTCAACAGTCTCCTCCTCTACCTCTTCTTCTGCCTCCTCATCCGGAGCGGAGGTAGCCCCAGCACCCGCCTGAGCATTGGAACCATCTGTAGTTGCATTAGCATTGCCACTGCCACTGTCGCTTAGCTCACAACCCTCAATCGAACGGAAGTCTCCATCCACCTTCACCCCGACTTTCTGGGACACCTCAGTGTTCCAACATTCACCCTCCAGCATGGCACGTGCAAACGCCGAGGTAATGACATCGGCATAAGCAGCAGCTCCACATGATGAATAAGCTTCAGAGCTGGAGCGCTGGTTGCCAGTGGAGCAGGCCCGAGCTTCGGCCCGAGAGAAAGCATCCGCAATCATCT
>NW_023218970.1:6404-9575 GCF_002007445.2 Ailuropoda melanoleuca | reverse complement strand
GCCACACCATGGCAACGTGCAAAGCGCTGCTTTCCTAGAAACTTGGCCCACGGCATGTGTCTGCTGACGAGCGGAAGGGACCCTGGAGGGGATGGACCACATCAAATCAAACTGTCTGCCGGGAAACATGGACCCCTTCTTTCCAACGTGACGTCCCCTGCTCACCATTGTCTGTTTGATCTCAGGAAGCTCCGGGACAGAAAAGGCCTTTGGAGTTCCTTTTTCTCCTGTCTTTCACAAGGCTACCCAAAGGGGTGACTCCCTGTGATGCCCAGTGCTGACCACACCCACGTGTGCATCACATGGCACCCCAGTCACATGCTTACACCTTGAACCCAGGAGAGGGATCTCCTTTGCTCTCTAAACTTTGCTGTTGCCACATGTCAGAGGCAGAGACAGAGCCACATTGCAGCCCCCACCACTCCCCCACAGGTTGAACTGCACTGGGGGAGAGGGTGCCTGAGGATCAAGGCTAGTGCAGGAGCTCCCCCACCCCCGCTGCTCCTTTCCTTTGGCTGAGGTTCAGCAGCATGCAGAAGCTGAGCTGGGCAGCCTTGCAAAGGAGGAGGGTCAGGAGGTGCACCCGTGGGAGGTGCTGGGGCTGCAGCTGAATATGACCTTTGTGATCCTCAGCTCTCCTCTGTAGAATGGGGACGATGATCTCCCCCCACTGGGCTATCACGTGGGTTCAATGAGAAATGTGAGATTTCACAGCACAGTGCTCAGAATAGGGGGGAATCAGTACATGGTGTTCTATCTGAAAGGTGAGAGGACCATTGGCCAGCCTGGGAATGGGGTATAGGCCTCCTCCATCATCCCAATGAGGGGTGCTGGCCAGGGTCCTTGAACCCTCAGAGCAGGTGGGACATGCTCCTTTGTGGCCCCCTCACAGCCTGACGTGAGCTTTGGGGAACGTGACCACAGTCAGGGCCAGAGGAGGAGGACAGGAAAAATGCAAGTCCAGCTCCCCAGACAGGCCTGCCCACCAGAAAGACCCAAGGGGCTTCTACAGGGTGGCGTGAGCCTGCACAGCCCAGGCCTGCTTGTGGAGACACAAGGCCTGAGGTCACTACTGAGAACCCTCATCTAGATGGCTAGATAGCCCTGGTCTCCTATGAGCCATCATAAAGGAGAATGCCCTGGTCTCCAAACATAGAGTGGGGGGGGTGCCCTCATCCCCCACTACAGAGTGGGCTGCCTTGGTCCCCCACTGTAGAGGGGGTGCCCTGCTCTCCCACCATAGAGAGGGGGTGCCCTGGTCCTTCACTGCAGAGGGGAGGGTGTCTGAGTCCCTCACTGCAGAGGGGGTGCTCTGGTCCCTCACTGTAGAAGAGGGTGGAAAAAAGACGAGGGGCCCCAATGTGGCTGTAGGTGCCAAGAACTTAGCTGTGGTGGTTGGCACCACTGCCCTCCGCCTTTACTTGGTGGTTCCCTCAACAGCTGGATAAATGCTGGGTTCTCAAGGTGCAGTGGGGATGCCTCTCCCATTTCCCTCATCATCCATCACAAATGGGTGACAGAACAAGTCTGCCTTGCTGACTAGGACAGAGAGCACAAAGAGAAGGTGTGACTCTCTCAGCCTGTGACACCCCTTCCCCCCACCTTCTCCTCCTCCACATCTGCCTCTCAGGGGATAGGGCACTAGAGCCCATACTTCAAGGCTCCCTGGCCCCGTCATCTGTGCCTCATCCATCTCTGGGACCTGGGGTATGCACATGACATGCACAGGGCATGCCCAGAGGAGAGACCCAGGGCAGAGGCCAGAGCGGCTCCAGGAGGTGGGAGTCCTGGTCCCTGATACAAGGAGTGTGCACTAGGAGAAGAGAGCTCAGCTGTCTGGGTGCGTCTCTGGCCCACACATATTCCCTGCTCTGTTCCCTGGGGAGGGCGTGCCTGGTGCTGGGTACCTTTCAACAGCACAGGCTTTGGCCTTGTGATGGATGGATGAGGAGTAGGTCTGCTGCTCTCCCCGGGGCAGCTCTTGCACCTGCACAGTGAAGTAGTGGATGGGGGGCCCGTCGCTGCCCGGGACCCACTGGAGCCGGAGACTGTGCGCAGCCACTTCTGCCTGTGACACCAGGAGCTCTGGGGGGAGAGGGGCACTGGACGCTCTGCAACCAAAACAGAACAGACCAGGGACACGTGACCGGCTGCTTCTCCAGGAAGGCACCATGTGAGCTCAAGCATGAGGACGCGGGCTGCCCGTGAGGGCAGAGAACAGGGAGCTCATTCATGGTTCCGCAGGCACCTGCAGTTCCCTCACGGCCAACTCTGGACCTGCCCCAGCCTGGACCACACGGGAGACCCTGGCTTGCTCCCCAAGCGCTGCTCTCTCCTGCCAGAGACAGTCGGACAGACAGGAGGATGAGCCCACACGTGCTCCGTGGCAACCACACATCCCTACAACATCTCAAAGTTGACACCTGGGCTCTGCTGAGCACATCCAGGCCCCTATGGACTCTCCCTGTGATCTCAGGCTCAGTGCATCTGTCATGCTGACTCCTTCTTCCTGGAAGCCAACCCGAGCCTGAAACACAGAGGGTGTCCCACTTGGCTCCTCCGGGGCGTGTCACCGCCACTCTGTCCCCACAGTGCTGGCGACTGGGAGTGCAGAGCACAGGGAGTGGGGACCTGGCTCCCGAGCTTGGATCATTCCCAGCATGCATCTCCCCATCCCATCAATTGCAGCAGAGGAAACCCACAGAGGAAGGAATAATTGATTGTTTATCATGAAGATGATTGATCCTGTTGAGAATGTGTGGTGGGTAATGAAGCAGTGATGATCGCCGACCCTGAGGTGATGGCGGGAGGANTCCCATCAATTGCAGCAGAGGAACCCCACAGAGGAAGGAATAATTGATTGTTTATCATGAAGATGATTGATCCTGTTGAGAATGTGTGGTGGGTAATGAAGCAGTGATGATCGCCGACCCTGAGGTGATGGCGGGAGGAGCCCTTCCACCTGACTGTGGTTGGGACTCCTCTGGGAGCACACACTTGGGCTGTGGGGGTCCTCCTCCCTCAAAGCAAGAGCCCTGCATCCCCTCACCAGCCACAAGGACCACCCTCCTGGGCATAATGTCAATTGGTGAAGCTCTGCTGGGGGGTCTGCAGGCCCTGGCAGACATCCCCTAAGCTCTATGGGCCCAAGGCAGGTGGTGCGGGTGGTTG
>NW_023218970.1:0-6296 GCF_002007445.2 Ailuropoda melanoleuca | reverse complement strand
GGGCCCAAGGCAGGTGGTGCAGGTGGTTGGCATGTGGGCTGAGGTGTGGGCATGCATCCCCCAGCCCCATCAGCAGCAGCCCCGCTGTGGAACAGGGTGCCAACTGAAGGGCACTCCTGATAATGCTTCCATCTGGATTTAAGTCAAGTCACACCTTTAGCAAACCTGGCTTTCCCTGTGCCTTAGAAAGTGCTGAATTTCCCTACGGGGCTGTATTAACTCTGAGGAAGATGGCAAGAGACTTTGGGAGAGGCACTCAGGGCCCTGAGCATGCCCCAGACAAGGGGGAGCCTGAGGACCTGGGCCAAAGCTGCAGGAGGGGTTCTCCTGGCGCCTGTCCCCGGTCTTGCCAACCCCACCCCTGTGCTGGCAGCTGCAGGTCAGACAGCACTATGTGCCAAAAGCCAGGGGCCAACTATGCATGGCTGTCTCTCCACCCACGTCAAGCTTTGGCATCTCCAGTGACTTCAAGACTTCCTTCCTCCAGTTAGCAGTAGAGGTAACCTTTGTCAGAGGAGGAGGGGCTGTGCATTTGTCTTCATCCTTGGGGGACTGAGGCTTGGTGGTTGAGGTTGGGGGACTCATAGCAGGCTATGGCCTTCCCCTGGAAGGTGTGGAGCCCTGGAAATCCGAAGCCACAGATGGGACACCAGCGTCCCCCCGTTGGCCATCGCAAGGGTCAGCCGTGTGCCTGGGCCGAGCAGCCCTGTCCTGAGCAGCTGGGTGTTCCAGCCGGGGTGGCCTTCAAGCAGCTGCCAGAGCTCAGTGGGCCCTTCCACTTTGTGGGGCATTAGCTTCCCCAGCTGCTCAGCCTGCTTGTGAGGGAATCTGAGAGAGCAGTGAGCTGCAGTGCCTGGAAGGTGGCCAGAACGTGGTATGGGCTCAGTGCACGCTAGGCTCCTTTGCCTTCTACCTTTTGTAGGTTTCAGATTGGCCCTTGGAATGGTTTTCCAAGCACTCTGGGTTCAATTCATGCCTCCCTAAGACTGTCTAGATCTTCTCCTAGAGTGATCCTGCAGGCCACGGGGTCACTGACTCACATTCTGAGTGCAGCCATGGCACCAGCTCTGTCCCTGGAGTTCTGCGGACCATGCTGGCCCTCAGGCTTCCCAAGAGGCCACAAGGTGAGTGCAGGGAACAGAGAGGGGAAGGGCCTTGCCTAAGGTCACACAGCTCCAGAGCCTGATGCTTGGGGACTCCCAGAGCCCACCCGTTTTCTCTGTGCACAAGCACCTTCCTGTCATCCTCTTCCCTGAGACCTCTGGGTCTGGCTCTGATCTCCCAGCCTGGAGTTGGGGCGGCCCTGGGGAGGGAGCCTGCTGAGACAGATTTCAGAGTGAGGCTGGAGGGCATGTCAGGTGCTCAATGAGATGGGAACCCACAGCAGATTTCTGTAGGTGGAGGAGACTGAGTGTCTGTGGAGGGTGTCCACCTCAAGGCCTCACAGTTGTGTCCCTGGCAAATGACTGAATCCGTCTGGGCCCCACTTCTTCTGTAGAACTGGGGCTCGCAGCGCTTTGTTCTCGAGGCCTTTGTGAGGATAAACCAAGACAATGTACAATAAGCATCTCACCAGTGCTTGGAACAAAAGCAGCGTCCGTGGAGACAGATCTCCCTATGACTGCTGGGTAGGAAACTTGTTAATTGAGCCCCTGCTGAGCTGGGCACCTGATTTTGAACATCAGCGATCAAGTGCCTGGCTTCAGGGAGCTGCACTCCAACAGGCTGCTGAGCTGGGCACCTGATTTTGAACATCAGCGATCAAGAGCCGTGTCTCCAGCTTTAAACCTGGGACATTCCTGTCTTTCTGGTAAATGTTGGGCTGTGCAGACATGCGACAGTGCAGGGCCTGACCCAGGAAGCCATGGACCCAGCAAGTTCACGGCTCCCATTTAGGCCCAGCTCTCCTCCACACAGCACCACAACAGTGGACTTGGGCCCCGGGTCGTACGTCTTTTCTCAGTGGTGATGACAGTGGCCACCAGCGGCAGCCCCTAGTGCTGTTTCATCTTGGCCAAAAGCCTGAAGATGTATGCCGACTCCAGGGTCAGTTTGGCTGCTGTGAACTGCCTCACCGTGGTCCCCACCTCCACCATTGTGAACGTGCTGGGGCTGTTGCTGGCCAGGCGGTAGGGGATCTGGTACCCTGTGGACAGGGCAGGAGGACCACACATTGGTCACATCACCCCCCTTGGACCCCGCACTCCCGCCACCCTGCCACCACCACTCTGCTTTCTTTCCCCAACATTCTTACTCCTCTGCCAGCATCTGAGAGGTAGGGCACAGCTGTGGTGATGGATGGAGACTCTGAGTGCTGGGCCTCCATGACCCTCATTCCCCTTCATCCTTCCCACCACCAAGATGTGGACACAGTTTCATCTTCCCCAGGGCTGTTGGAGCTGAGAGAACATGGCAGGAACCAACCAGTGCTCCTGAGGGGCAGGCCCAGTGCTCCCTGCTTTTTCTCTTCCTCCTCACCTCTCCTGCCAACCCCCCCTTATCCTCTCAGGGCCAAGGGAAGTGCCTCCTCCTAGAATGTTCCTTCAAGTGCGCCCTTCTCCCACGGTTACATGTCTTTCCCTCAGTCATCCTCCCTGTCTGTCCACAGATCCCAGCTTTAGGAATGGGAGCTGGTGCCAGCTCAGCACTGTCCCCTCCTCGGCGCCCACCCCCAGGAAACCCCAGCATGGCCCCCATCCTGGGGGTTCCCTGCAAATAATACCCCCCTGCCAAGGAAGCAGTGGGGTGCTTGTTATCAGTTCTGAGGGGGCTTCCGCAGCTCTGAATGGCTCCTAAAGTTCCTTGGTTTTCAAGGGATTGCAGTTGATGAGATGTTATGAATGACCAAGCCTCCCAACCAGGATGACCAAGCCTCCCAACCAGGCTGCACCAGACTGTCTCCACACATGTCTGAAAAGGCAATGCCAACTGTCAGACCCAGCCTGGGACCCAGCTGTGCTCCTTCCCTGATTAAAACCAGAGCTGGTACAGAAGACAGCCAACCTGCTCATTGACAGATGATGTGGGCCTCAAAGTCGGGAAATCGTGGGGTCCAGAAAGAACTTGTGTTTATTCAATAGATGTGTGCCCCACAAACCCAGAAAGCTCTGGATCAGCAGAGGGCTTCTTGGGTTTGTGAAAGCAAGGGCAGAGTGGTGACAATGGTTACTGTCCCCATGGACTGTGCTCAGTGAGCCTCCAGGCCTCCCGGGTCCCTTTCTGCAGCCACCTATCGCAGTCAGTCCTTCCCAAATGTCCCCTGGGGGACACAACACTGTCCCTCCTGAGGACCATGGCTCCACAGTCGGACCCCGCAGCAGCTTGCCTCCCCTGGGCCTCTCTGCTCTGCACTCTCCTCCCTTCTGTTCATCACCAACAGGCAGGAGCCTGTTCGGGTCCATCCAGCCAACTCCTGGTGGACTTGCAATCCCAGAGCCGACCTAGGAAAAATTCCTCAGCCCCTCAAACTGTGAGGAGTGCCCTCCACTCTCTGTTCCACTCACCACCTACTTGTTTACAGGCCACATGCCTTGATGAGATGCTGGACTCCCTGGAGGCCTGGAAGGCATCTGTCTTGGCCTTCCCACAAAGTCCTTGGAGTGGCAGGGTTTCAAGGCCCTGAAGTGGAATCATGCAATATTGGTCTTTCTGTGCTTTATCTCACAGAGCATAATATGTTTTCAAGGTCCATCCATGTTGGGGCATATTTCAAAATTGAATTCCTTTATAGACCTCCAGTTAATAAAAGTGTATCGATATTGTTTTGCTAATTATAACAACTGTACCACATCCATATAAGATGCTATTAGTGGAGGAATTGGGGTTGGGGGGCGTGGGTTATGGGAACTTTCTATATTATCTGTTCAACTCTTAGATTTGTCTAAACCTCCTGTTGTCAATAATGCCTATTAATTTTTTAAAATCCAAGAACACTCTTTCAGGGAGCTATCTCAGCCAATATTGGTTCGAACATCAGCTAAAGGTCTGTACGTTAGCTAAAGATGTTGTTTACTGGTAAAGATGAGCCCATTCTTGAGTTAGAAATGCACCTTTACTGCTGGAGTTACAGCAATACTGATTGACTTGATCATTTGCCTTTGCATACAGAAGAGAAGAATGTGGCTTCACATTTTGATGGTTTTCTCTTAAATATGGGTCACTGAATAAAGTAGCATCATTTTTCTTGAATGAACCTAATGAGTTCATTCCCACAGTACCTTCAACTGGGTCATTGGTAGGGCACCCCCTGTTGTTTGGCCAGAGGCGGAGTTTTCAGAATCACTGCTTGGGGTCAGGTGATATTCTTGACTTCAGGCAAACATTTCTTCATCCTTGAAGCAAGACCCCAGGAAATGCATTCCAATAGAGAAGAACTGTGGACCTCTGGCTTGAAGCAAGATCCCAGTNGACTGCTGGAGTTACAGCGATACTGATTGACTTGATCATTTGCCTTTGCATACAGAAGAGAAGAATGTGGCTTCACATTTTGATGGTTTTCTCTTAAATATGGGTCACTGAATAAAGTAGCATCATTTTTCTTGAATGAACCTAATGAGTTCATTCCCACAGTACCTTCAACTGGGTCATTGGTAGGGTGGCCGCTGTTGTTTGGCCAGAGGCGGAGTTTTCAGAATCACTGCTTGGGGTCAGGTGATATTCTTGACTTCAGGCGAACATTTCTTCATCCTTGAAGCAAGACCCCAGGAAATGCATTCCAATAGAGAAGAACTGTGGACATCTGGCTTGAAGCAAGATCCCAGTAAATGCATTCTGATAGAGAACAACTGTGGACTTCTCACTGGCAGAAGAACACAGGGAGATGGGTGATCATCTATTCATAGTTCAATCCTTTCATCCCTTTATTCACCTGTCTGCCCAGCAGAGCCTCCTGGATCCCACTCGGACTTCTGGAGCTGTTGCAGTTGGGTGTGCACGTACAACACCCACCAGCTCCTGTGAGCGAATACCTTGATGTGTCTGAGGCATCAGAGAAACAAAGCAAATTGCAGTGCCCATGACTGACGGCCTGGGTTTACACTCCATGTAGGAGCCGCGAGCACCTGAGAAAGTTACGTAGACANCCGCGAGCACCTGAGAAAGTTACATAGACCCCTCTGTGTCTCATTTGCCTGTTCTGAGATGTTGAAATGTGACTGTGGCCTACTTATTAGAATTATGTTATGAGGCTAAAAGTAATTAAACACAAGGAAAGCCTTAAGAAAAATAAAATAAATGACTGGTGTTTCATAATCGCCCTAAGTGTTCAATTACTGAGTGATTGCAAGAATAAGGTAGACACTGGTGGTGGTGGAATCCAGAGAGGGGATGTGGATGGCTCCACAGCAAGAGGGGTTGGACGCTCACTCTTAGCTTTACATGGGAAGGATGCTTTACTGCTCGTGGACAATACCTGTTACCATCTCCTGTAATCCTCAGGTCAGCCCTATTGAGGTGGGTGGGGACAGTGCAGGGGCTGTAAACCATATTCTAGTGGGAGGCACTGAAACTAGAGATTAAGTGACATGCCAAGAATTACCAGTCACTTTTGCCAACATTAGAGATAGGTTTCTTACAGGCTTTTTCTATTTATGCACTTCCCACCAAAGGGAACACTGTTCTAATTTGGGGCATACGTAGTAATTCCTCCAAGTCGTGTGCCTGAATCATCAAAAGTGGCCTCGGTTTGGAGCTGACATAGGAGTAGGAATTTCCAACCTTGGTGATTCATTTCATTTGATGAAATAGGAAGCTCCCAGAGGGACTTACCATGGGGGGTCCACGGATGGATGGCACATGCAGCCGTCAGAAACCCAGAAGTGATGTCAGGTTTGTTCTGACCTATCAAGGGTAATAATTAGTACAATGATTAGAATAAGAAAACGGGAGTAAAGGGGTCATTCTGGGTGAATGGCAAGAAGGGTTTATGGAAAATGAGAAGAATTATTTTAACTGAGCAGATACAGAACAGAAAAATAATTAAATGGGAGTCTTGACCCAATATCTCGTGTGGAAACTGCCCACTAGCCATCACAATTTGCCTGTTCTGAAAATCTTGGGGGCAAATGCCTGCTTCTGAAGACTGGCTATTTCCAGAGGATCTCTGAGAAGCCTGTTTGAGTAGCCCTCTAATTGTGTGAAATTCTGATTTTTAAAATATTTTATTTATTTTAGTGGAGACATATGAAGCCAAGGGTGAACTCCCAGGAGTTACACTGCTTTGTTTTCAAACAGTACCTGAAGGGGTCCCTTCCAAGGATGTGTAAGGGCAGTTTTTCTCTGATGTCTCTTCCTGAGGT
>NW_023218969.1:0-654 GCF_002007445.2 Ailuropoda melanoleuca | reverse complement strand
GGGGGGGGGGGGGGGGGGGGGGCATACAACTACCCAGGGGAAAATCATTCTAGGCAAGGACAAGTGCAAAGGCACTGAGGCACAGATCAGTGTGCTGTGCTTGAGACACAGTCAAAAGGCCAGAGGAGATACCATGGCACGAGTGGTCAGGAAAATCACAGGCGTCAGGGGAGCCAAATCATGTAGGGCCTTGTGGGCTGGAATAAGGACCTGTATTTTACTGTGAGTGAGATGTGAAGCCACTGAGGGGTTCAGACCTGGGGAGTAAAGTGTTTGGACATAAATGTCCAACAGATCCCTCCAATCAGCAAATGAGAGGGTCTTAGAAACCATATCAGGACTCACTGAAGTAAGGGGAACATTTGGCCAAAGAAGAGACTTGGCTGGGGCCAAGAGCATGGAGCCCAGTCTCCAGAGTCAGACAGACTTGGGTTTGAGCCCCAGCAACTATATTTAAAAGTCATGTGACCTCGGAGTAATTCCTTGACTTCCTTGGGCCTCTGTTTCTCCATCTATAAAATGGGTCATCAAGAAGATTTGGCGTGGGGTGCCTGGGTGACACAGTGGTTAAGCGTCTGCCTTTGGCTCAGGGCATGATCCCGGCGTTGTGGGATCGAGCCCCACATCGGGCTCTTCCGCTATGAGCCTGCTTCT
>NW_023218968.1:2263-2552 GCF_002007445.2 Ailuropoda melanoleuca | reverse complement strand
AAAGTGGTCGCGGAAGCCTGACGAGAGTGCCCCATAGTGGTCAATGAGAAACCACACAGTCCAGGGAAATACCAACGATCATCATCTCTCGTGATTAAGGGATCATGATCGAAAACCTTCAAGTTTTTCGAGGACTCAGTGCCCTTCTCATTGGTAATAAAGCAGAGCGTCCAGGAAAACACCTCTAGTGAACAGCAGCCTTTTCACTGGGGACCCCGATTCCACGTTGTGTGTAGGGGCCTGGGGAGGATCCAGCCCTTAGAACCAAGGAACAAAGTGTGAGGGGAAA
>NW_023218968.1:404-2179 GCF_002007445.2 Ailuropoda melanoleuca | reverse complement strand
AACACGACGAACACAGCACTGAGAAACACAATTCGGCCAAAACCCGCTTCCAACGAAATGTTTGCTCCCTGGCGAAATCCTGTCAAAACTGCTAGCGGAAATGGAACGAGAAGGCCCAAAACACGTCTGTCAGAAACAACAAGGTACAGGGACCGTCTTAGCAATATCATCACCCTTCGTGAATAGGGAAACATGAGGGTAAGTGGTTGCGGAAGCCTGACGAGAGTGCCACATAGTGGTCTCTGAGACACTACACAGTCCAGGGAAAATCAACGATCATCATCTCTCGTGAGTAAGGGAGCACGAATGATAACCGTACGGATATTCGAGGACTCAGCGCCCTTCTCTTTGGTAATGAACAGAGCGTCAAGGAAAACACCTCCAGCGAACAGCAGCCTTTTCACTGGGGACCCCGATTCCACATTGGGTGTAGGGGCCTGGGGAGGATCCAGCTCTTAGAACCAAGAAACAAAGTGTGAGGGGAAAGCCCTAGAAATCACGACGGCCTTATGGAAGGAGGAAGAGGTATCAAGGTGCTTTGGTACCATGAGTGAAACACGACAAACACAGCACTGAGAAGGACAATACGGCCAAAACCCGCTTCCAATGAAATGCTTGCTCCCTGGGGAAATCCTGTCAAAACTGCTGGTGGCAATGCAACGAAAAGACCCAAAACACGTCCGTCAGAAACAACACCGTACAGGGTCCGTCTTAGCACTATCATCAACCTTCCTGAAGAGGGAGACATGAGGGAAAATGGTCGCGGAAGCCTGACGAGAGTGCCCCATAGTGNAGTGCCCCAGAGTGGTCTCTGAGACACCACACAGTCCAGGGAAATATCAACGATCATCATCTCTCGTGAGTAAGGGAGCACGAATGAAAAGGTTCAGTATTTTCGAGGACTCAGTGCCCTTCTCATTGGTAATAAAGCGGAGCGTCCAGGAAAACACCTCCAGCGAACAGCAGCCTTTTCACTGGGGACCCCGATTCCACATTGGGTGTAGGGGCCTGGGGAGGATCCAGCCCTTAGAACCAAGAAACAAAGTGTGAGTGGAAAGCCCTTGAAGTCACGACGGCCTTATGGAAGGTGGAACAGGAATCAAGGTGCTTTGGTACCGTGAGTGAAACACGACGAACACAGCACTGAGAAAGACAATTCGGCCAAAACCCGCTTCCAACGAAATGTTTGCTCCCTGGGGAAATCCTGTCAAAACTGCTGGCGGCAATGGAACGAAAAGGCCCAAAACACGTCCGTCAGAAACAACACCGTACAGGGACCGTCTTAGCACTATCATCACCCTTCCTGAATAGGGAAACATGAGGGAAAGTGGTCGCGGAAGCCAGAAGAAGTGCCCCATAGTGGTCTCTGAGACCACACGCAGCCCAGGGACATATCAACGATCATCATCTCTCGTGAATAAGGGAGCATGAATGAAATTGTTCAGGATTTTCGAGGACTCAGCGCCCTTCTCATTGGTAATAAAGCAGAGCGTCCAGGGAAACACCTCCAGCGAACAGCAGCCTTTTCACTGGGGACCCCGATTCCACATTGGGTGTAGGGGCCTGGGGAGGATCCAGCCCTTAGAACCAAGAAACAAAGTGTGAGGGGAAAGCCCTTGAAGTCACGATGGCCTTATGGAAGGTGGAACAGGAATCAAGGAGCTTTGGTAAAGTGAGTGAAACACGACGAACACAGCACTGAGAAGCACAATTCGGCCAAAACCCGCTTCCAACGAAATGTTTGCTCCCTGGGGAAATCCTGTCAAAACTGCTGG
>NW_023218968.1:0-236 GCF_002007445.2 Ailuropoda melanoleuca | reverse complement strand
ACCACACAGTCCAGGGAAATATCAACGATCATCATCTCTCGTGAGTCAGGGAGCATGAATGAAAAGGGTCAGGATTTTTGAGCAATCAGCGCCCTACTCATTGGTAATAAACCAGAGCGTCCAGGAAAACACATCCAGCATACAGCAGCCTTTTCACTGGGGACAACGATTCCACATTGGGTGTAGGGGCCTGGGGAGGGTCCAGCCCTTAGAACCAAGAAACAAAGTGTGAGGGG
>NW_023218967.1:0-654 GCF_002007445.2 Ailuropoda melanoleuca | reverse complement strand
TTATATCATATTTATTGGAACAATGCTTTGGGCTTATTAATTAAACATAGATTCTTTTATCATAACTCAACTTTGTGCAGACATAAAAAGGAAAGTGCAAATGAAATAAATTGGTTAAGGTATTCCTACAACTACTTCAAAACCCAAAGTCCTACTCTTCATCACTTTTCAACTTAGAGTCATCAATCAATACCCAAGTTATTCCACACAATAGCCTCTGTGCCGGGAAGAGTGCTGGTGCTGAAGCCTTTCCTAAAGTAACCCCTAATAGCATGAAAAGCCTTTACTGAGCATCGCACTAACATGGCTTTGTAATTATGTGGTTAATTTTCTTTGACTCTGGCTCTAGAAATATTGCCAGGACTCAGAATAGCAATTGGTTTCTAGTGGTTAACAGTTCTCTCCTGTCTCCAGGATTTCCTTCCACCCATTGCCACCCATTCAGCAAGTTTTGATCCTGACACTACGAATGTATGTATAGATAATTCTAACCATGTCACAACTGCTGTCTCTCTAAGAGAGATTATAAAATGCCATCAACTGAAAGATGCATTTTAATTTCATGAAGGCATCTTAAAATACGGGAGATGTGACTCTTGCAGTTGGTGAAATAAAATATTCATCCTCATTATTAGTGTTATTCTTACTTTTTTT
>NW_023218966.1:0-654 GCF_002007445.2 Ailuropoda melanoleuca | reverse complement strand
CTGCAACATTTCTTGATGACTCATTTTCTATTTTCCAGTCTTCAGCAGGTGAAATTCTGAACAGTCCAGAATAAACTTTCTCAGTGAGTAGCTATCAGGATAGTAAATTTCACTGAAAGAATTCAGTGACGTGCATTGTCCCACAGCCAGTACACCTGTGTTCTCACAAAGGCTTTAGAAGTATAACGTGTCTGCAGATGGTGTGCATTTACATAGACCGTATATATGTGACAATTTTCTGATGAATTATATTATGTTATATAGAGTCCTGTACTGTTCAATAGGTCACTACCAGTCATGTGTGGTTATATAAATTTAATTACATTTTATAAAATAAAAATTCAGTTCCCCAGGCACAGTGGCCACATTTCCAGTGCTCAATAGCCATTCACAGATACAGATATTTCCCGTTGTCACAGAAAGTACTGAAGGATAAGGCTGGGATACACATTTGCTAAGCAAGGTATGGTGCAAGACTTGACTGGCCGCACGTTAGGCGGTGACTGCGACATGTAGGAGCACCTTAAAAAGGCAGAATGGCAGCCCACCATGTACCTCCTGGGGAAGAAGCTACATGTTAGGAAGCGAAGAATCTGGGGAAGAAGCTACATGTTGCTAAGACCAGCTGGTTACTCGGGCATGTCAAATTTAAGA
>NW_023218965.1:0-654 GCF_002007445.2 Ailuropoda melanoleuca | reverse complement strand
TGTGGCCTTGGCATTCCAGAAAAGCCCTGATTCTGGTTGAGCAGCTTGTCCTAAATCTCTCAACCATTTCAACCATCACTAAGTAAGGGATGCCCAGCCACCTCCTAGGAGCAGGAAGTCTGAGGGCTTCTAGCATCAAGACTCTTGCCTGGGAGAGGAGCTCACTAATAAATCAGTGGAATAAGAATAGTTATGGCCCATTCCTAGGAAAAGTGGATTTGGACTATGGCCAAAGGAGCTCCATGAACGAAAGCAATGCCACATCCATGGGTGGAAGGTAAGAACAGATAGGTGGGGGCAGGGTCTTTGGGTTCAGGTGCAGGGGGAACTCTATAATAATGTTTGGGATCGACCTCATGTCCACAGGCCTGCAAGTCAATGAAACTGTCCTACAATAATTTCAATAGCCTCAGTTCTCTTTTGAAGAGATAGAAAATCCCAGCTTTGGTTGCTGCCCTGTGTTCCTAGGTTTGTCTCAGATAAAACAAAGAGACCAAAATTGACGAATATTATGATGCTTTTTTAATGTAGAAAGCTTAGTGGGTGAAGTTAGGCTCTTATAGTCCTGAGGTTTTTGAAGTCCACACGATAGGAATCTTGGGAAATGAGGGGGAAAAGTCAGAAAAGCCATTAGCTGAGCCCATTTAAAAAAAT
>NW_023218964.1:0-654 GCF_002007445.2 Ailuropoda melanoleuca | reverse complement strand
GCTCTCATACAGTACGAGGGAGTTTTCCTTGATATACAGGTATGCCCTGGTTTTAAAAGTTCATGTTAGGCCACGTTGCTTTTATGGAAGACCAACATTAGTATCTGTTCTTGCTAACTGAAAGAAATATGAAGAGGATTTTCGCTTTTACAAAAAAGAAGCAAAAAGTACAAACAGTGTTTAACATTTGTTTTGCAGCAAACTGTACAGGCAGTGCACACTCCGAGCAGCGAGAGCGGCCCTGCCAAGCTCCTTTCCCAGAACAACACTCAGCATCTCAGCATCAAGCTGCCAGAGCTTTGAACTGTGTCTGTGAGCCTCTCTGCTTTATCTTGATTTATTTTGTGTATCTGTTAGCAAGATGTGTCTTAGGGTGTCAGAAAAGCCTAAGAGGTTAGTTTTGGTCCTGAGAACTTTTTAAAAAATTTGCTGCATAAATTAATGTTAATTATTTTCTTGCTTTATGCCATTTGGCTTATGAATGCGAATGCTCTACTTTCGGATAACCTGTACTTTTACCTTTCGTAGCACTGTTTGTCCCCTCTGAACTAGAGTTTCAAGGCCTGAATATTAGACCTGGGGGAGGGAGGCAGTGCCCCTAAAGCCCAGTATAGCTCTGTTGGGTTATTTAGGATCCTTGCTGTTAGGAGATTT
>NW_023218963.1:0-654 GCF_002007445.2 Ailuropoda melanoleuca | reverse complement strand
TTTGGTTAGGTTTATTCCTAGGTATCTTATGGTTCTTGGTGCAGTTGTAAATGGAATCAATTACTTAATTTCTCTTTCTTCAGTCACACTGTTAGCATATAGAAATGTAACAGATTTCTGTGCATTGATTTTGTATGCTGCCATGTTGATGAATTGCTGTATGAGTTCTAGCCATTTTGGGGGTGGAGTCTTTTGGGTTTTCCACATAAAATATGTGTCATCTGTGAAAAGAGAAAGTTTGACTTCTTCTTTGCCAATTTCAATGCCTTTTATTTCTTTTCGTTGTCTGATTGCTGAGGCTGGGACTTCTAGTGCTATGTTGAACCATAGTGGTGAGAGTGAGCATCCCTGTCATGTTCCTGACTTTAAGGGAAAAGCTCTCAGTTTTTCCACATTGAGAATGATATTTGCTGTGGGCTTTTCATAGATGGCTTTTATAATATTGAGGTATGTACCCTTTATCCTTATACTTTGAAGAGTTTTAATCAGGAAAAGATGCTGTGTTTTGTCATATGCTTTTTCTGCATTAATTGAGAGGATCATATGGTTCTTATTTTTTCTTTTATTAATGTGTTCTATCATGTTGATTGATTGGCAAATGTTGAACCACCCTTGCATCCCAGGAATAAATCCCACCTGGTTGTGGTGAATAAT
>NW_023218962.1:0-654 GCF_002007445.2 Ailuropoda melanoleuca | reverse complement strand
CCTGAAACTAATAAAACACTGAGAGTTAATTACACTTGAATTAAAAAATAAATTAAAATATAAACTCTTCTGGCAATTTCTTTTCTATTTAACCAAATTTTTGAGGTTTAATTTACATATAATGAAAGGCATCCGTTTTAATTGTCCAGCATGAATTTTAATAACTGTACACAGCTATGTAATCATCTGCATGGCAATCAAGATACAGAATGTATCAGAACTCCAGAAAGTTTCCTCATGTCCCTTGGAAACCCCTTTCCTCCTCACTTCCTTTCTGAGGCAATCACTGATCTGCTTTCTGTTACTTTAGATTAGTTTTATCTTAGAATTTCAGGTAAAATGGATCATACCATATATAGTCTTTATGTTCGACTGCTTTTGCTCAGCGTAATGACTTTGAGAATTATCCATGGTTTACAGGTATCAGTAGTTCGTTCCTTTTTATTGCTGAGTGGCATTGTTTGAACCTACCAGTTTGCCTGTTTATTCCCCTGACAGAGTTGTCACAGTCGGTGGTGGAGTTTCCAGTTTGGGGCTGTAGTGAAAACTGCTGTGAACGTGTGTGCAGGTGCTCATGTGAAAGTGTATAAACTTTTTTTTTTAAGATTATTTATTTATTCGACAGAGATAGAGACAGCCAGCGAGAGAGGGAAC
>NW_023218961.1:0-654 GCF_002007445.2 Ailuropoda melanoleuca | reverse complement strand
GCATCCTGACACAATGGAGAAGTTATTTAGCATTTTTTAGAATATGTAGCCCACTTTAAAAAAATTATCAGACACAACTATTTAAAATGTTGCTCTAATCAAGACATTTAATACATATTTTGACAGTCCCATTCCTTGGTGGATAATTCTACCTAACCACTCTCATTGTTAGGATATTATTTATTCTTCATTAATTTTTAATACCTATGCACTTATTATAAACATTACAGTATACATTATTGAAAAGCCATCTATATTGTGCAATATAAAACTTGAGAATCCACTGCAGCCTTCAGGGTAGCTACTAAAGTATTAATAATAATAAGTAGAGGGGGGAAGAAACCCTAGAGTATGATAAAAGAAATCCAAATAGATCAATCCAATTTCATGAAAATGCATCTCTCTCCCAGGGCTTGGGAGTACACACAAAGGAAGAGTGATCTACTTGGTCATTTCTTGTATATGACTCAAGACAGCATTTTACTTACCTGAAACAGCAAGACACAGCAGAAAGCACGTGGGACTGAGTTGAATCCTGACCTGAAAGTCTGGTTTTAAGGACCCATTGGGCCCCTGCTTTTGTCCTCAAGTCTCCAATTTCTTTAAATTTCAAGGAAACAAGTTGGAAATGATCAGTAGTTTCAACTTTTTTTT
>NW_023218960.1:0-654 GCF_002007445.2 Ailuropoda melanoleuca | reverse complement strand
GTCTGAGGCTGAAGGGCCCTCCCAGTCTCCTTCTGCCCATGAGGTGAAGGAGGGGAGGCTTAAGGCAAACATAGGGTCCTAGGGTTAGGGGAGGGGTGCTGGCAGAGCACAGGAGGCTGATCCTCACCTCCCCCCACTGAGAGAGAGAGTGTGTGGCTTGTGAGGGGGGCTGTGAGGTCAGACTGTGGGGTCAGGGATGGAGCAGGAGCAAGAAGCCAGGGAGGAGCTGATGGGGACAAATCTGGAAGGAGAAGCACTTCTTGGCAGGTTCTGGGTGTGGCAGTCCAGAGGAGGCTTCAGTGGGCTTCTTGCATTACCTGGCTTCTCCCCCTCTCTCGAGGCCTGAGCCTGCACCCCTTTGTCCCTGTTGAGGGGCCATCAACTGCTAGCATAATTAGAGCCCCAAACACCTTCCTCCCCTCAGGACCACACAGCCCAGGGGGTTCTGGGTGAAACCTCCAGAGCCTGCCATTCCTACCATTCTCAGTGTGAATCCCCTGCCCAGTCAAGGTGCCCTCTTCTCCTCTCCCCCTGTCTTCTCCCATCCCCTCCCTCCCCTCTACAGCTCTGTGCTGCCTCTCCCCCACACTGTCTCCTCCTGTGGCACACTCTGTCCTCTCAGCCCTATCTCCTTCCTGACAAACTCCCTCAGGT
>NW_023218959.1:0-2949 GCF_002007445.2 Ailuropoda melanoleuca | reverse complement strand
TTTGGAATTGAATGCTTATTTATTTTGGTAGGAATGCAGTTATCACCTCATTGTTAGTAGAAAATGACACAATAATAAACTGTGGCAGGGCTGCCTGGTTGGCTCAGTTGGTTATGCCATGCCTTCTGCTCAGGTCATGACCCTGGAGTCCCGGGATTGAACCGCTGCTCAGCAGGGAGTCTGCTTCTCCCTCGACCTCTGACCCTTCTCCCCCCACTTGCACACTCATGTTCTCTCCCTATCAAATAAATAAATAAAATCTTTAAAAAAAATAACCTGTGGCATATGGTGGAATCATACTAGTTTATCTGTCATCTAGTGTTTCTTAGGGTGAAGGGCCCATTGAAGGCAAGATTTTTGGAGATAAGTTAGCTTCTGCAGTTGGCTGTGATTGCAGTAATCATGATTAAGGGGATATGTGGTGAGATGCTGTTTCTGACATCACAGGTCAGCTTACAGGAATAAAATTATAAGTTCAAGTTCTTAACCTCTCTGTTCAACTTATGGGCAGAAAACCAGACAGCTTCTATACGAGACTGATAAGATGCAGTTATTTCTTATACCCACAGGCCAGGGGACTTGGAGAATTAAAGCCACAATCTAACTGTACAGCTTGCAGAATGAAAGTTAAACATATAGCCCCCCAAAGTCCCCGCAGTAAAGATGTAGTCATTGACTAGAAAGAAGTGGGATTCTGAGACTCAAGGTGAGTGTTTTGAATATATTTCAAAGAATCTGAGAATCTCGAATCACCCAATCACTTTGAAACTTCCTTTCTCACAGAATTAGATTTTCCCATCCGGACTGAAAAGACTAGCTTTTCTTTGCTTGGAGACCCTGTAATAATCTCATTTGATGCAGTTTTCTTGCAAGGATGTGTCTCCTTAAAGCCTGCACATGTGATCACTCATTGCCTTGAGAACCATCACTCTTGTCAGATCCCAGTGTGACCCAAGAAGACAAAGGAAAAGTTAGACCCAAGAGAAGCTAGTTTAAACACAAAACTAATTACAAGGTCTTCCTAATTAACATTTGCAGAAACCTAAAAAACATGTGTGGAATTGGCCTAACATCTTGGCATGTTGGACCAAAGCAAAAAGAGTATAATGTTGGATGATGCCAAATTTATCAATATAGATGCAGCTACCATAGACTATGAAATGTGCGAACATGAGCAACAGCAAGTGGCTCCACCATTTTTCTTGGTTGATAGTATGGAAACTGGACTCAGTAGTGACCTACATGAGTAAGAATGTGATGACCAAAATGCACCATCAAAGGCTTATGGAGACGGCAATACTGAAGAGGATTTTATGAAGGGCAACCCATTCATGTCGACTCTTTCTTCCTCAGAGGACCGTGCAGAGAATGACATGATGACATTAGGATATGAATTGGTGAGAGGAAATGGCTGGGAATAATGGTGAGAGATTTGGCCATTCCAATGATCTCAGTTGGTATAGTGTCATCCTAAATTAGCCAGATTAGATGACAGTACTTAATCATCCAAGACAAGGTTGGAGCAATTACTGTAGTTGGCAAAAGAACCAGAATAACAATAGGAATATTTTAACTCACAGAGATCTATGACATCAGCTAATGAATCAGGAAGTATCTAAGAATGAAATAGGTGATCAGCTTACTAAAGTATTACTTAAACTATATTATTGGAAAAAATTCTAAATACCGCGTATCCGTATCTACTGCTGCAGAACTCACCACTCTGATATCTAGTGGTTTAACACAATCATTTTCTCACAAATTTTGGGGTCAGCAATTTGAGCTAGGTTTAGCTAGATACTCTGTTAATCTTGACCAGGGTTATTCACATTATTTTATTCATCTGGTGGTTCAGCCAATGCTAAATGATCTAAAATCTCCTCACACAACATCGGGCAGTTGGCAGGCGGACAACTAGAATGCTTGAGTTCTCCTCTGTGTTTCCAGCAGGCTAGCTCTTGCTCATACACATGGTAGGTCTCAGGACTCAAACACAGAATTCAAAGCAAAAGCAATTTTCAAACTTCCTCTTACAGCACATTTTCTAACTTCTTATTGACCCAAGTAAATGACATGACCAAGGCCATATTCAAGTCTAATATTAAAGATATGTCCTGTATGGAGATGGAAATCTTTTAAAACATTAGCATGTAGGTATTACTTAAAGACCTGAGATCTAATGAGATTACAAAGGAGAAAGAAGAATTTTAGAAATTAAACCTTAGAAGATTACAACTTCTAGAAAATTTAGGTGCATTAGGAGAAACCAGCAAGAGAACACCAAGGATGATCCATCAGGACAGTAGAAAGAAAGAGAAAAAAACTCCATAGAAGGATGAACTTCTAGCCAAGTAAAGTAAGTAAGGAGAAAACAATAATCAGTCTCAGGAGAGATAAATGAGAATTTTAAATCAGCACTGAAAGCAGCAGTATGGAAGTGACTTCTGGTCCTGAAAAGATCAGTTTTAGTGCAGGAGTCCAGAATCAGGCTTACAACGTCTACTTCCATTTTTATATATTTTAAGCCTTTGCCCCATCAAAAATAATCTCTCAGGAGACATAAATAAACATAACTATGAGACCGTACATTGGATCCCCAGAATTTATTCATCCTATAGCTCAGAGTTTGTACCCTTTGACCAACATCTCCCCGATTCCACTGGCCCATAGCCCCTGGCAACCACCATTCTACCATGTGCTTCATGACTTTGACTTTTTTAAGATGATGCATATAAATGATATCATATAGTATTTGTCTGTCTTTGTCTGATTTATTTCATTTAGCATAACACCCTCGAGATCCATCCATGTTGTTGCAAATGACAGGATTTCCTTCTTTCTCATGGCTGAATAATATTGCACCATGTATACATTCCATATTTTCCTTATCCATTCATCAGCTGACAAGCAGGCTGATTCCATGTCTTGGCTATTAGGAATAATGCTGCA
>NW_023218958.1:0-654 GCF_002007445.2 Ailuropoda melanoleuca | reverse complement strand
GGGGTGATCTGGGAAAGGTCTCATCGATAAGGAGAAGTTTGAGAAAAGAAAAAATATTTGGGAACATGAGGGAATTATCAAAGTAGATATCTGGGAGAAGACTATCCTAGGCAGAGGTAGAGCTAGAACCAAGGCACAAAGACAGAAACAACAAGACGTGTTTGCGGAACAGCAAACAGTGTGACTGGAGTGAAAGACCCAGGGAGACAGGTGAAGAGCTATAATCTATAGGGAGATCGTAATGATAAGGTGGAGCCAGATCACGTAGGGCCTTCCTCATTCTTGTGGTGACTCTGGCCTTCACCCTAAAAGAAAACTGAAGCTATTACAGGGTTTTGAGCGGAGGAGTGAAATGACCTGGTTTACATCTTTTCTGTAAAGCTCTCCAGCCACTACAGTGAAAACAGACTGTAGACTTGGTGAGCTGTTAGGAGGGCTACTGGACCTCAGCGCCGGTAGGGGGTGGTGGTGAGAAATGACTAGAGTTGGGACATGTTTTGAAGGTAGAACCCCCTGGATTTATCTGTGGATGTGGGGTGTGAGAGCAAATATAGATGTTTAAGAGTATTTTGGGCTCAGGCAACTGAAACAATGGAGTTGCCTTCAACCGAGACGAGGAAGCCTTCAAGTAGAGCAGGTTTCAGATGAGGTGGT
>NW_023218957.1:0-654 GCF_002007445.2 Ailuropoda melanoleuca | reverse complement strand
ACCAGCAGCATAGCATACTTAGGAATGTACTCGAAATGCAAATTCTGGTTTCTATCCAGGAACAACTGAATCAGAGACTCGGGCATGGGCCCAGTGATCAGTGTTTTAACAGCCGCTCCTTAGGTTCTGATGTGCATTCACATCTGAGAACCACTGGTTGAAGAGCGAGGGCAATAAACCAGTCTCCCGGGGTTGAAACCACTTTGACTTCCTCTTCAGCAAGTTA
This sequence comes from Ailuropoda melanoleuca, assembly GCF_002007445.2. NCBI lineage: Eukaryota > Metazoa > Chordata > Mammalia > Carnivora > Ursidae > Ailuropoda > Ailuropoda melanoleuca. The sequence goes on along the minus strand of NW_023218957.1, from coordinate 428 downwards.
CTCAACTTCCCCTATGCCTCAGTTTCCTCACGCAAAACGAGGATAATGGTGATGTCTCTCTTCTCATAGAGCTGCTGTAAGGATTGAATGAGTTCATACATGTAAAGTACTTAAAATGGGACCTAGCCCACAGTAAGTATTTAATAGATGGCAGCTGGTATAATTAATTGTTAATAGTTCTGTTGTAGTTGTTGTTCTGCTATGGACATTTCCAGGTCAAGGGTCATGTGGGGTGAGGTGGCAGGCATACTGTGACCATGCTTTGGTGTCCCTACACCTTCCCTCTGTTCTTAGTTACTGCTTCACTCCCACCCAAAGTGGCTTGAGGAAACTTGGGAATAGTAGAAATGTACCAAAAATACGTCTTTGCCAAGAAATTGCTAAGTCTTGTCATGCTGAGACATTCAGTAAGCTGTTTAAACCACTTC
>NW_023218956.1:0-2533 GCF_002007445.2 Ailuropoda melanoleuca | reverse complement strand
CTATAGGAAATAACTTACCATTGTATACCTCAGTCACCCAATTGATAAAAAGACTATATTGCTTGCTACCAACTTAAATTATGTATATAACCTGAAGGTCTGTGCATAAAATAAACCCAGGCCAAACTCCCATGTTTAATAATGCTTCTGAAACATCCAGGGGCCCTGATTCTTTGAATCTGAATCATAGATAAAATGCATAGATGACTTTGATTTTCTTTAACTGCAGTTAATGAGTCATAATTTGCATTTTTCAACTAGTGAGTTAAAAAGAAATTCTGGTTTTCTGGTCTCTTTCCATTTAAGTAGTTAAATTGAAATGCAGGTTGGGGTCTTGCAAACAAGCACAGATCAAGGCTCCATTGGACGATACCAAATGTAAAATCGATTATTATCTTTCCAAGACAAAATAAATCAGAACCCTATGATGTTGAGCTTTATTTTTTCAGGATGTGTTTTCTAGGATATCTGATTAAATGGGGAATTAGGGACTCTTCTGCTGTGCTGGTCATGCAACAGTGAATGAACATGTGATGAGAGTGAAAACTAAAGAATTTATATTTCATATCTAGTTTCCTTAGGTTATTGAATTAGAATGCTCTTCAATGCACACTTTACTATTTTATTAAAAAACCTATTTCAGCTTCTGGTTTTTTAAAAAATATGTCACAATCAAGTGTAATTATGTACTAAAAATTTTCAGGAATATAGTATATTTAATGTAAATGTGCCATTAGAGACATGTGATTCAAAGTAATTTGTCAAATGTATAAAATTTAAACTCATACTCCTGGGTAACTTTGGTAAATGCAAATGAATAGAATTGTTCCTAGAGGCATATTCAATGTCTTATATCTAGTCTCTCCATATGGACTAAATGCCTTGGTCTAAATTAATTTTACTGAATGCAATTTGAACATGTGTCTTTCTAGCTCAGCAATGTTCAATCTTCCTTTCCTATATTTTTCATTAAATTTCAGACATTAGTAGTTTGTAGCAATACTATGTATGTATTAACATTGAGTTCTTTACTTCACAGTTTTGGGTCTTTGATTTTCATCTACAATTTATAAATTTGATGCTATTGAAACAAAGTGTACTTCCCTAATAGTCAACTTTATGTATTTTTCTTTCATTGTTTCCATCNTTTTGGGTCTTTGATTTTCATCTACAATTTATAAATTTGATGCTATTGAAACAAAGTGTACTTCCCTAATAGTCAACTTTATGTATTTTTCTTTCATTGTTTCCATCCTTACATCTAAGGCATAGGAATGTATGTCTTGGTAAAGTGACTCTCAGTTAAAATATAAAAGATAAGGGGCGCCTGTGTGGCACAGCAGTTAAGCGTCTGCCTTCGGCTCAGGGCGTGATCCCGGCGTTATGGGATTGAGCCCCACATCAGGCTTCTCTGCTGTGAGCCTGCTTCTTCCTCTCCCACTCCCCCTGCTTGTGTTCCCTCTCTTGCTGGCTATCTCTATCTCTGTCAAATAAATAAATAAAATCTTTAAAATATATATATATATATAAAAGATAAAAAGGTATAATGACACTAATATAATTATAAAATTATATTATATTATAAAAATGAACACCTGTCAAAAGTTTTATTCAATTCATTTATTAATGAAAGAACAAGATGTTTAAACAAATACAACAAGCNCTCCCCCTGCTTGTGTTCCCTCTCTTGCTGGCTATCTCTATCTCTGTCAAATAAATAAATAAAATCTTTAAAAATATATATATATATAAAAGATAAAAAAGTATAATGACACTAATATANAATTATAAAATTATATTATATTATAAAAATGAACACCTGTCAAAAGTTTTATTCAATTCATTTATTAATGAAAGAACAAGATGTTTAAACAAATACAACAAGCCTTTAAAAAACTCTTTCTTCCCATTAAGGAAGACATTTGTGTGAAAAGATAGTTTATCATCATTCTGACTAAAATGGCCAAAAGCACAGATTATTGAAAATAATCTGTACAAATTCAAATGTTAAGTATTAGATATGTGGTATGATTTTTCAAACCATTTTTTGTTTATATGTGCCTTACTTATTTTTTTTCCATCTTCTTATCCTGACATATGTACTGACTCTGAGGGGAGAGAGTAATCTAATTCAAAAATACTATTACCCAATCTAGCATGTGATTATTGTCTATGATATGTTGGGCACTTTACTACACAACCAAGAAGGAACAACAAGGAAGACTGAACCATTTCTGCTTTTAAAATCTTAAACTTGCTTTTACATTATAATAACAAAATAAATAGCATGTCATTCAATTGAAGCCCCTTTTAGTATCTAGCTAGTTAGCTAGCTATAAAGCAGGACAAGGGGATCAGATTCCAAGCACTTAGTGAAATTTTAAATTAAATTCTAGTCTTTCTCACTAAACAAACCAAGTGCAAAACACCTCAACCAAAAAATCTGTTTTCATGGTGATAACTTTTAAAGTGCCTTTGGGCATTCATAGATCGTAACAAGTGAAGGTTTATTGGAACCTAGTGAAAAAAAAAA
>NW_023218954.1:0-654 GCF_002007445.2 Ailuropoda melanoleuca | reverse complement strand
GACCCCACTTGCCGCCTCAGGCCTTGGGCGTCAGGAGGCAGGTGGGCTCTGCTTGTGCTCCCAGGGCTCAGGGCGGTGTTGGCAGGATTGGGGTCCTCCAGACCGCGGCCCGAGGGCTTGCGTGCCCTGCAGGCTGTGGCCAGAAGCCGCCCTCAGCTCCTTGCCCGCGGGGCGGCTCTGGATTGGCATCTCGGCGGGGCAGCTGGTTCAGGAAAGCCCGCGAGCGGGACCGTCGGTGGCACCGTGGAATCCCGGTCTCGTGCAGCCTCAGTGCTTCTCCTTTCTGTGGGTAGAAGCCCGCGTCCTGGTCCAGGCCAGCCTGCGCTCCTAGGCAGGCGGCCGTGAGCGCCGGGAGGTGGAGGCCGGGGCAGCGTCGTGGGTTCTGGCTGCCAGGCGGACGGGCTGAGCCACACCCGCCGTGCGCAGCCGGTCCTCGCCGCCTCCCGCCCAGGATGGAAGATGCTGTGGGCCGCGCCCGCGTGCTTGCCGTGCTCTCCTTTCCCACGCGGGATTTTTACGGAACCACGGTTATTCCACTGTGAATGGTGAGTCTTGACAGCGGCCATCCCTGGTCGTAGGGAACCGGTTCTGGGGGCCGTATCTCTGGGTCGGATGGACGGAGATGCGAACAGCCCACGGGTCCTGGGCTCAGTC
>NW_023218953.1:0-654 GCF_002007445.2 Ailuropoda melanoleuca | reverse complement strand
TCCCTCCCTCCCTTTTTTCCTCTTTCTTTTCTAATTTTTTTCTTTCTTTTTTTCTTTTTCCTTTTTTTTTTCTTTCTCTTAAGCAGGTGCAATCTTTTCACCTCTCTCTGCCTTGCTCCAGCCTGTGGGCGCTGTCTTTGCACTCTCCAGAATGCGAGTATCTCCTAGAGGGGAGCTTCTACATATGTCTGGTGCCCTGATTTTTATGTCTGACGACCCAGTTTTTGCAGCTGCCACCCAGGGGACACCCCCTTGGTTTCCTGACTCTGGAGGCCAGGGATACTTGGGTTCCTAGGTCCCATAGGATGGTAACAATCAGAGACGATGCTTGGCAGGCTACCATACACAGTGCACTGCACAGATGATATTGAAACACGCCCACAGCTTTTCTGTGAAAGAGGCCTCCTTTGGAAATTTGGAGCTTTGGCCTTAGAAGTAGGCTTCAGGTTTGGCACACATCTAGAAGCTACAGAGATGCTCTCAGGGAGCATAGAGGAGGATGCCATTTTTGCACTCTCCCTCTATCTTGCTCCAGGTCATGGGTATCTCCTGAAAGAGAGCTTATACACTCATCGGGAGCCCTGATTTTTGCTACTACCTCTCAGGAAAGACCTCCTGATTACCTCATGGTGGTGACCAGCACGGCTTCAGTTG
>NW_023218952.1:0-654 GCF_002007445.2 Ailuropoda melanoleuca | reverse complement strand
CCCCAGGGAACCCGTCAGGCCCTGGACTCTTGTTTTGGGGGAGGTTTTTGATCACTGCGTCAATCTCTTCATAATTAATCGGTCTGTTTAAATAATCAATTTCTTCCTGCTTCAGACTTGGTAGTTTATAGGTTTCCAGGAAGGCATTCGTTTCTTCCAGGTTGTTTAATTTATTGGCATATAGTTGTTGATAATAGTTTCTAAAGATTCTTCCTATTTCTTTGGTGTTGGTCATGATCTCTACCCTTTCATTCATAATTTTATTATGAAAATACTCTTTCTTTCTTTATTCTTTTGCATACGTCTGGCCAGTGGCTTATTGATCTTATTTATTCTTTCAAAGAACAATCTTCTAGTTTTGTTGATCTGCTCTATAGACTGTGTTCCTGGTTTCTACTGCATTGATCTCTGCTCTAATCTTGATCAACTGCCTTTTTTTGCGTGGGTTAGGCTTGTTCTTCTGTTCCAGCTCCAGCTTCTTGAGGTGAGAATATAAGGACTGCATTTTAGATTGTTCTGTTCTTTTAAGTGAGGCTTGGATGGCTATGTATTTTCCCCTTAGGACCACCTTTGCAGTGTCCATTAGGTTTTGGACTGATGTGTTTTCATTCTCATTGGTTTCCATAAATTGCTTAAGCTCATCTTTAATTCCCT
>NW_023218951.1:0-654 GCF_002007445.2 Ailuropoda melanoleuca | reverse complement strand
CTGTGCCACCCAGGCGCCCCAGGAATCTATACTTTTAATTACTGAAGACCATATATAAAAGAGAAATGCAAAGAGGAAAGGGGAAACAATAATTTCATTTATTGTAATTACATAAAATTTTTCCTTCCCATATCCACATTCTTAATATAACTTATTAAGTTTTCATTAACCAGGAGTCATTAATGACTTCTTAATAAGGGGTCATGAACATGATTAAATAAAAAATTAGGGGCACCAATGAACACCAAAAGGCAATTTAAAGGTGTTAATTTAAGTGTCATCTTACCGAAGAAACTTAATTTCCCTTCTCCCTTTTTTAAAGTGGTTGTTGATATAATAATATGGACCCAAATCTGGTGTTTAGATAGAAAACAAAAAATGGAAAGAAATTTCAGTTGAGAATCCTCAGGTAATAAGGTTTGTGTTTTCACTTCAGTAAAAACAAGTGTTCTCGTTAATTTGCTCAATCATATGCAAGCAGTTGGGTAGACCTCAAGATCATGGGGACCAGTAGTTATAAGAAGGTAGATGGAAGGTAGTCCATCATTGCAGGAAATTGTTTCTTGGACTCTAACTTGTTGCTGTATTTTTTTCAATGAAATAAAAAGTTATTTTCTTGCTATAAATTCAATCTGTGAATATCTGATTTATGTG
>NW_023218950.1:0-654 GCF_002007445.2 Ailuropoda melanoleuca | reverse complement strand
TGGCTCAGTAGTTGATTCTCTGTTTTCCACAGCTCTTTTCCCAGAACCCTTTCATATACTCACCTGTATCAACTACCATTTGGGCACACTACATCACCATTTTAGAGGTGGCCATTGCTTGGTGTCGACTCATTCTTTTTCCCTTGCTACTAATTTACACCAAAATGAAAACTTAACTCAATGTAGCCCCTTACTTCTCAGACTGTAACTTTCTAATTTAACTTCTACCTAAGTGTTCCTGAGTCACAAAACAGCAATTTCTGTGGGATTGTAGATGTTGTAACCATATGTATTCCTTAGTGTGAATCACTGTTATTTAATACATAGCATAATGCCTTGCACAACTACACCCTCAGTAAATGATTTGGGATTTGAATGATAGCAACTAGGACATAAAATAAAAGTTCACATTTAGAAACCACCTAAGAAGGGGCACCTGGGTGGCTCAGTTGGTTAAGTGTCTGCCTTTGGCTCAGTTCATGATCCCAGGGTCCTGGGATCAAGTCTCATGTCAGGTTCCCTGGTCACCTGGTCAGCAGGGATCTGCTTATCCCTTTCTCTCTGCCATTCACCCAGCTTGTGCTCTCACTCTCTCTCACTCTCTCTCTCAAATAAATAAATGAAATCCTAAAAAAAAAAAAAAAAACCACCCAA
>NW_023218949.1:0-654 GCF_002007445.2 Ailuropoda melanoleuca | reverse complement strand
AGAGCAAATGCAGTGTTATCATAAAATAATGAACGTGAGGACAGAATTCTAAGTCTGGGATTCCTTCTGAGTGGTGGATTCCTTCTGTAAAATTATCTATGGTATTTCTGAAGGAGATAAGGGGGCAAAATAAAAATAGTTAATTTTTTCTTATCAAACAGTGATTTATACCAAGGTCTGCCTGTCCAGTTGTGCAGCAATGGCCAAATGACTTAAATTTTCTTATGGTATTCCTCTCATCTATGAAAACAATAATATTTAGACTTGCAAAAACAATTATGTGCATTTATGAAAACTCATGACATACAATAGGGCATGTAACAAACACAATAAATGATGGCTAATGGACATGTGTTTGTTATATGTCATGAATTTCCATAAATTTAAAACTGTTTTCTAGGCAGTTTTCCCCTTTCAGCTTTGTTTGTTTGTTTCAACTGGAAATGGCAAGTTTTTTATTTATGATATAATTGTGGTACTTGATCTATCTTAGGGATAAAGTTTTGGAGCTCATTGTCATAAAGATGGTTAGTAAAAGCCACGCTAGTAGAAGAGATGTCACTGAGAGTGCGTTTGAATTTTTTCTGTCATGTTGAAGTCCAGAGTTTGGCAGTCCAAGACTTCTTCTTGCTACCCTCTCTGACTTTGTAAGAC
>NW_023218948.1:3114-8603 GCF_002007445.2 Ailuropoda melanoleuca | reverse complement strand
AGATTTGTGTGTATGTGTATACCTACGTTCAAACATATATATATATATATATATATATATATATATTTCATGAATTATGTATGTATGTATTTATTTCTAAAAGGACAGAAAATAGGTGTGGAAGAATACACCTTATTTTAATATTAGTTACCTGTGGAAGTATAAAATTGAAAGGCATAATAAGATTATATTAATTTTTACATTATACTCTGTAATTGTTTAAGTTTGTTTAAATAAGCACGGGTTACTTTGTTTAAAAAAAACAAAGTATTAAAAGCATGCNAACAAAGTATTAAGAGCATGCATATGGGGAAAAAAGAAAAGGAAATTTAAATGCTGACTTCATGGAATGATGAGTACATTTTTCCTTCTCCGTGTCTAACAGTGTATAATCTGGTAATATGCTTTATAAGGCAGTATTGTTAAAATGGGGAGGATCTTTCCCATAAACTGCTGGTCAGCAATGCATTAGTAGCAAAGAATCAAGAGCTGTTTTGCTTTCAGCTAGGAAGAAGAGGACAGAGCCTCTTCATAAGAGACATTCAGTGAATTCAAATAACTGTGACCTTTGGCCTTCACCCCCCCAAGCCTGTTTTTTGAGCTACACAAGAGGAACTAGATGCATCTCTCATACATGATTCGATGTAGCAAATATTCAGGTCTCCTGTTGAAAAGACTGAGAGAGAAGCAAGAGGATGGGAAGAATGTCTGGCTTTGTCAGGAGTTCTGGGGCACAGAAGATTATTGTTAAACTTGAAGCTCATATACACATTTTACTTGAGAAAAATCTAATAAGAATGACTGAATCCTGGGACTGGCTGACATTCACAAAGCCAGGGTAATTCCCTTGAGGTCCTCAGGCTGTTTCCAAGAGACACAGATGGTAGCTGCTACATTTTCAGCACCAGAGGAATCTACACTGTGTTGGGGAAAAGATTTTTTGCTCTGGTTTTAAAAAGAGGTGTGTTAATGGGGTGCTTGGCTGGCTCAGTTGGTAGAGCATGTGACTCTTGATCTGGGGGTAGTGAGTTTGAGCCCCATGTTAGGTGTGGAGATTACTTAAAAACAAAATCTTAAAAAAATTAAATACGGGCACCTGGGTGACTCAGTTATGCTTCTGCCTTTGGTGCAGGTCACGAACCCAGGGTCTCTGCTCAGTGAGGAGCTGGCTTCTCTCTCTTCCTCTGCTCCTCCCCCCAGCTCACTCTCTCTAATAAATAAAAATCTTTTAAACAAATAAATAAAATAAATAAAAAGAGGTGGGCTGAGATTTTAACTCCAAGATTGGGTCTTATCTCAAGTATCACCTCCGCATGGAAGCCCTCCTGCTGATGATATCAAGAACACTCCCCAATGACACGATATCCTAGTGCATCTTCTTTGTAGCTCTTAGAAACACCTGAAATCTCCTGAATGACTTACATCTATGTTTATCAGCTGCCTTCCAAATATAAACCCCTTGAGGGCAAGGACTAGGTCTTCGTGTTTGCCGCTACATACCCAAAACTTGTGTTCAGCAGTGAATTAGATCCCAAAACCTAGCCCACACTATGCTGGACAGTTGGGCTAAGACTTCCACGCTCCAAAACTATGAAGCCCATCAAGAAATGCTAGGCAGTTTCTGTCCTAACGAATCCATAAAAACAACTGCTTGCTCACCACCATGCTGATCTATTTTGTCAAATCTTTTTTCTTCTCTCTTCCCCATCCCCTGAAAGTAAGAGAAAAAAATCCGGAGGGCTTAGCAAGCCTAATAAATCACATGCACAAGTGAGGCACACTGGAGCGGCCTGATAAACCTGGAGGAAAGAAATGTACACACAAAGATGTTGTGAGTGACACTTGCGCAGTGTTTGCTTGCTGTAAACCCATTCCATTTCACTCATTCCTTGAGTCATCCAGTAATTCACAGATGGACTGATCCATGAATAATTTGGCAGATGGGGACTTTGAAGTGTAGAAAAAAAGACTCAGGGCTTGCAAACTAAGGATGTCAAATAGAAAATACTGAATTCAAATTATTGAGGTCAAACAAAAAATTAGTTGTTAAGTACCTCCTTTTGACTTAGTAGTGGGTTTTTTTTTTTAAGAAAATGTCTTAGAAAAACAGGTTCCTTTTTAAACTCACAATCGAATGTATCAATATTTAAGCCGTGAATTAAACGTTTTCTCATTCAGAGCTTTCATCTTTTACTTTTTAAGTGGGCTCCATGCCCCACGTGGGGCTTGAACTTACAACCCTGACATCATGACTTGAGCTGAAACCAAGAGTCGAACACTCAACCAACACTTCCAGGTGCCCTGGCAAAAAAATATTTTAAAAGTAACAGTGCATGTCATGAAGATGAAAAGTCTCAAAATTTGGGGTGACGTTGATCTGTGCATTAAAATAATTGCCCAGGTTTTTAAGGAAATCAGTAGAAATCTTATCTATGAAGGGGTAATTGAATTAAAAGGACCGGAATCGCCACTAGACATCAATATCGTGTATATTACTGTGTATTGTGTATACGGAAATTCATCATAAACCATCGAAGGACCCAGAAAATCCGTCCCTTTCTACCCTTTGCCCTTTCCTTTCACCTTTCACCCAAGGGCTCTGCAATCCCCATAGCAGCTTCACAAAGGAGACAGTAACAACTTTCCCCTTTTGGAAATCACTGCTCTGAAGAGTGTAGCAATTTGCTGGGCATCAGACGTGATGAGCAGCAGAGGTTAATCCTTCACCACCTGAATCCCAATTTCAACCTATTCATCTCTGCCATTTCCTCCAAGATACCCCAAACCCCATCTTTCTCTGCTTCCATCTGACTGCTGCTTCAGCACTGCAGGCTCAGACCTTGGCGAAGACACACAGCGACGGCTCCTTCTGCCAAGAGGTACCTGAATTTACATCCTACTAGAACATCATCATTTCGGCCTCAAGTCAATTTGATCTTGAGCTGCCAACATCTTGTATGAGAGAACTGCCTGATTGTGTCAACTGAATGCAAGGGGTTTCAACCCGAAAGAGGAGACAAGGCAGAAGCTCCTTGGAGCACATGAAATTTGACATACCTTTGCAGGGCAGAATTGGAATTCTGTTTCCCTTCTCCTGCCCTTAGATTTTTCCACTACTCAGCAGTGGCTTCTAGAGGGCTGAGGTACATTAACACCTAAATCTCTTTCAAGATATTGTACTTAGCTTCTTTTTCAAGATTTTGTTACTCACAGTAAGTCATTTTGTTTATATTTTTGTTTCAAGATTTTATTCTTCAGGGGCTCCTGGGAGACGCATACTGACTTGGTTTAGGCTCAGGTCATGATCTCAGGGTTGTGAGATCAAGCCCCATGTCTATCTGTCTCTCTCTCTGATGAATAACTAAATCTTTTCTTAAAAAAGATCTTATTCTTCATAGTATATTATGATATTAGCTGCCAACAAAAACAAGTGGAGAAATAAAACTTCTCTGAGGCTCTTAAGTTGTTGTTGCTGTTTTCTAAGGGTGGTGGAACACAGGGGCAGAGGGGGAGGGAGAGAGAGAATCTTAAGCAGACTCCAGGCCAGGGCAGAGCCTGATGTGGGGCTCAATCTCACAACCCTGTGTCAAGACATGAGCTGAGATCAAGAGTCAGATGCTTAACCAACTGAATCACCCAGGTGCCCCTTCTCTGAGGATTTTAAAGGTGAGGATGCTTTCAAGTAAGAACCAAATAGTGTCCTCTTCTCTGTGTCCAGAAAAAGACTCAAAAGCACCTCCCTCAGATATTCCAAGGATGCAGTCCTGGTGAGTTATGTCTCAGAGAGTGACACTGGATTGGGAAGCCCAGGGGAGCAGAACTCATGCTTCAGCTGTACTCTGCCATTTCTTCTCCAGAACAGCTCAAATTGAATCTGTATGCTGACTTTCAGAGCTCAGGAAAGACAGGCATTCTCTGGTGGTAATAAAGACTCCCTTGCTTCCACAAACAAGCAAAGACTGAATGACCGTCTGCCAGTAGAAGAGACTCCTTCTCTCTTTGAAAGAGTGTATCTCACTCGAAATTCATTCCACAAACATTTGTGAATGCCTAGCAGTCACTGTGCTACTGATGGTATTCATCCCTTCCAACCTCAAAACTCCATAATTCTATGACTTTTTTGATGACTAGAGAGAAGGAACAGGAGCTGTGGCAAAATCTAAAAGGTGGCAAGGCATAATCCTAGACATGTTGAGGAATCTTAGAGGGTGTGTGTATTTGTGGTATCTTGGGGGTGCGGGGGTGCCTCTGCAGAAAGCAGCACATTGAAAAAGTATACTGAGTCCTGAGACAGCAAAGAGGATAAAATAATTCTCGTAAGTTAAAAGGCCTTCTACTAAATGTATAAATACCACACACTTATGCAACATAACAGACAAGTGTTTGAGAATGGGTCTTCCTCAGTACCATGAACACACATGCATATGGGTACATACCCCACAGACGGCATGGCAGGCAATGCAAGTGAAGAGGTGGTAAAACTCACCAATGTTCTTCAATGACACAGGGGTGATGTAGCTAACTGTTATCATGTTCTTTCTTCCACTACTTCCATAATCCCTTCTGAAATGAAACAGAGAGAAAGCAAAATGTTTTAAAACACTATGACATTAGTACCTGGTGTTCTGTTAAAATAATTTCACCCTTAGGGCAGACGCCTGGGTGGCTCAATCAGCTGGGCATCTGCCTTCAGCTCAGGTCCTGGGCCCTGGGTTCTGGGATGAGGCCCCACGTCAGGCTCCCTGCTCAGTGGGGTGCCTGCTTCTCCCTCTGCAGTTCCCCCTTTTTGTGATTTCTCTCTCTCTCTGTCAAATGAACAAATAAAATCTTTAGAAAAAAGTAGTTTCACCCTTTTAATTTGGTCTCTGGATTTTTTTCAAACTCCTTCCTTCTCTGTTAATTTTGCCTTTGTCCTTTTCAATATTTCTGCCTTCTTCTAGCCAAGTACGGTAGAGTACTAAGCCTACTTGCCCTTTCCACTTTGATCAGTAATTATTATGGGCACTATTAGAACTATCTTGGAACAGGTTCCAAAATCTGTTCATCAAAAGCCATTCATTTACTCAACAAATATTTTGTATATAAGGAAAATACTCATTTTTATTTAATACAAATAAATAGCATCCATTAGGAGATATAAGCAAATACTAACTTGAAGCTTAAAATTCTGCATCAAGAAAAGTATAAAAGTGTGTTGATCATGGTAATCATGTCACAATGTACATCTTTATCAAATCAAATGGCCACCTTAAATACATTCAATCTTTATTTGTCTGTTGATTACACCTCAAGAAAGATGGAGGAAAAAAGAAAATATAAAATTTTTTGAGAAGCTGTGCCAAGTAAAGCCAGTCTTCAGTTCTATTGTTGTCCTGTTGAACTTATGAACATTACTGAGGACCTATTTTGTCAGGCAATATATCTGAAAATTTGGATTCTGGGGCACCTGGCTGGCTCAGTCAGTAGAGCATGCCACTCTTGATCTCAGA
>NW_023218948.1:0-3030 GCF_002007445.2 Ailuropoda melanoleuca | reverse complement strand
ATCATGTCACAATGTACATTTTTATCAAATCACATGGCCACCTTAAATACATTCAATCTTTATTTGTCTGTTGATTACACCTCAAGAAAGATGGAGGAAAAAAGAAAATATAAAATTTTTTGAGAAGCTGTGCCAAGTAAAGCCAGTCTTCAGTTCTATTGTTGTCCTGTTGAACTTATGAACATTACTGAGGACCTATTTTGTCAGGCAATATATCTGAAAATTTGGATTCTGGGGCACCTGGCTGGCTCAGTCAGTAGAGCATGCCACTCTTGATCTCAGAATCCTGACTTCAAGCCCCACATGGGCGTGAAGCCAAATAAATAAGTATGTACATGTGTAACTAACTAACTAAATAAATAAATAAGTCTAGTACTAATCTTAAAAACTTTTGGATCCTGTTCTCTTTTATCCCTTTAACCAACTGATCTATCGTAACTGTGGGTACACTTTGTGCAGGTCACTTGACTTTATTTTCATAATCTGGGAAGCATGTAAGGATTTGATCTGGTGATGGGTATTAAGGAGGGCACATATTACATGGTGCACTGGGTGTTATACGCAAGTAATGAATCATGGAACTTTACATCAAAAATCTAGGGATGTACTGTATGTTGACCAACATAATATAATAATAAATTATTTAAAAAATTCGATCCCAGGTTTTTAAGGAAATGAGCAGGAATCTTATCTACTAAGGACTAATTGAATTAAAAGGACCAGAATCCCCACTAGATATCCATATCGGGTATATTAATGAGTATTGTGTATACTGAAATCCTTCATAAAGCACTGAAAGACCCTGAAAACCTGTCCCTTTCTGCCCTTTGCCTTTTCCTTTCACCCTAGGTCTCTGCAATCCCCACAATAGCTTCACAAAGGAGACAGTAACAATTGTCTGGAACCTGTTTCCAGACTCAAGACTACAAGACTGACTCTGGCCAACATCCAGTCTGCTGGTCTGCTCTGCAGACATCAGATTGGCCAGGACCCAAATCTCATGAGCCAACTCCTTCAAGTATATAAATCTCTCTCTCTCCGTCTCTCTCTCATTCTTTCTCTTTCTCTTTCTGTATATACAATTTATTTTGATGATAGACAGATAGACAGAGAGTCAGAAAGAGGGCCTATTGCTTATGCTTCTCTGGAGAACCCTGACTAATACAATTTTCTCCCTTGCAATTGTTTTAAAGACAGGAATGTGGTTTAGGTTTAGGAAAGTTAAGGTAGAGAGGAAGACCACTGTTCATTTATCACTCCCAGGATAAATTTCTCCTGAAGATCTTATTATACTCTCTCTCCCTCCCTCAACATCTACCTTAAATAAGCAACAGTAGTCATTATTACTTTATAAAGGGCTGGCAGGAAGAGGAAAGGAAAACTCAGTGTCATCAAACCAAATCGATCAACCCACTAACTCTATTAAACTCTGGTTCTCTTTTAAAGGCCAAAGCAATATTCTCCAATGTAAAATCAGTCACATTACCTCACAGACTTATCTTGCTTGTTTAGAGGAGACTCCCACTGAAATCAAACACTTACTCTTGTACCTCCTCCTGATTCAATTGTCCTCTTATACCCTGTTACAGAAGCCCAGGATGGAAAATCCTAGAGCACACAATTTTACACAGGGTGCATTGCAGTCTTGAAAGCTTTGGGATTTTTATCTGCCTCTGCCTGACACAGCATTTTGAAGTGATCACGGGATGACTAGAATGGAAATTGCCATCAATGAATACTCAGGGGTACTTTTATGAGTTTTCCATTTCAATGAATTTCCTGTTATTAATCTCCATCATTTAGTAATTTAATAAGTAGACAATGAAACCAGCAGCCTCCAAATATAGACAGAATTCCAAACCTTTGGCAATTAGCAGGACATCAGTTTGTTCTGCCACTGTACCAACCACTGCAACATCCAACAGAGGGTCGAAGTCCACTGAAACTAAATGAAACCTCACCCATGAATCCTACATAAATTGCTATCAATCCACGGGCTCCCAAAATGCCCAACAGGCAACCTGGAACTCAATAAGTTTCCAGAAATTTCTGACTCAACACCTCCTCATTTGTCTTTTCTACTGGTTCAGGAAAATTCAAAGCAAGAAATTACAATCCATTCTTAACAGATTGTCCACATCAGATAACCTCTTTACATAAGGCAAAAATATAAAGATGTTTGTACCAGTGGGTTTTCAATCTCCCAAAAGCAGCTGTGACTACCTAAAGCAAAAACAATAGTAATGCATTGTGGAACTGATAACATGCAGGAATAAAACATGAAAATAACAACCAAAAGACTGGAAAGAAGAAGACGGAAGTTGGAAAGATTCCTATATTATGCAGGCAGTGGTATAATATTATTTGACAATGTACTGCATTAAAGATGTATTCTCTAAATGCTTGACAAACAGTTAAAATAAAGTGACATGGCTAATAAGGTAATACTGGAGATGAAATAAAACATTTTCTTTAAAATCTCAGTGATAGGCCGGTTGGTGATGGGTATTAAGGAGGGCACGTATCGAATGGTGCGCTGGGTGTTATACACAAGTAATGAATCATAGAACAGTACATCAAAAACTAGGGAGGTACTGTATGGTGACTAACTTAACATAATAAAAAATATTATAAAAAAAATTAAAAAAAAGCTCAGTGAATCCAAATGATAAATAGAAATATAAAAGAAAATGAGAATAGAAAACACAGAGGAAAATGGTAGTTTTAAACCAAACCCCATCAATAATCACATTAAATGTNAAAAAGCTCAGTGAATCCAAATGATAAATAGAAACATAAAAGAAAATGAGAATAGTAAACAAATAGCAAAATGGTAGTTTCAAACCAAACCCCATCAATAATCACATTAAATGTATATGGTCTACCTTGTTCCCAAAATAGATAAAGAACTCTTACAACTCAATAAAAAGACAACCCAACTTAAGAATAGGCAAAGGGGGTCCAGGGAGGTTAAGATGGCGGAGGAGTAGGGGACACCTTTTTCAGCCGGTCCCCTGAGTTGAGCTGGAT
>NW_023218947.1:0-1940 GCF_002007445.2 Ailuropoda melanoleuca | reverse complement strand
GGCTGGCCTGGGTGAGTGGTGGTGAGACGGGGTCCCCCAGGGAGGCACAGACTCGGGAAGAGGATGCGCTTCCTCAGGGCCTTGCCCGGTGTAGCCCTGCGTGCAGATGGCCAGCGGAGAGCCCCACATGGATCTACATATAGCCTCCGGGCTCAGTCCCCGCAGACTCAGGAGACCCCCCCCAAGCCCCTGGCCCACTGCGAACACGCACAAAATATCACTGCTCTCCCGACCCCTGCACCCTGCCCCACTGAGAAACCTGCTCCCACGATCCCCGCTGGGGAACCTCGGCACCTGCCCCGCCTGCAAGCCCCCTCCCGCCATTTGCCAGGATGGTGCGACCCAGCAATGCCACCGTCAGCCTCAGCCAGACGCCGAGTGACGGAGCTTGCAGAATGGTGTACTCAGGGTCCTCAGTTTCTTCTCTGCTCACTTCCAGACAGAGTCCTGATCTCAAACCAGGGCTGAGACAGCCAGAGTCCCTGCAGCTGCAAGGGGGACTTTGTTCATGGGCCTCCGAGCCACCCTGCTTGGCTCCAGCTCTCAGAGCTGGATTTCCGGACCTAATTACGCTAAAGTTGCCCTGCCAGGGTCCTGGG
This sequence comes from Ailuropoda melanoleuca, assembly GCF_002007445.2. Lineage (NCBI taxonomy): Eukaryota > Metazoa > Chordata > Mammalia > Carnivora > Ursidae > Ailuropoda > Ailuropoda melanoleuca. The sequence continues at coordinate 1,341 of NW_023218947.1, read as the reverse complement.
GTGGGGGAGACGGAAGGCGAGAACCCCTGGGGCTAGGCTCGGTGGCACCAACATTTAACAAGAACAGGGTTCCTGAAGGGAGGAGGGGAAGAGGCCCTCAAACATCAATGCCCAGTACAGCGGTTCCTAAAAGAATTAAAGAATCAGTGTATGAGCAACCAGCCATCCCACTTCTGGGTATTTATTTATCCGAATCAAAAGCAGGGACTTGAAGNGGGTCCTGGGGTGGGGGAGACGGAAGGCGAGAACCCCTGGGGCTAGGCTCGGTGGCACCAACATTTAACAAGAACAGGGTTCCTGAAGGGAGGAGGGGAAGAGGCCCTCAAACATCAATGCCCAGTACAGCGGTTCCTAAAAGAATTAAAGAATCAGTGTATGAGCAACCAGCCATCCCACTTCTGGGTATTTATTTATCCGAATCGAAAGCAGGGACTTGAAGAGATACGGGCACGTCCACATTCACCGTAGCATTGTTCACAAGAGCCGAGAGGTGGGTCCGCAGATGGATGGATGAACGCGGTGTGGTCTCTGCGTACGACGGAATAGGATTCAGCCGTAAAAAGGAAGGACAGACCAATGTGTGCCCCGCTGCGGATGAACCTTGCGGACCCCATACTGGGCGAAAGCAGCCAGTCCCAACTNGTACCAACAGGACAGTGTAGGATGCCACTCACATGAGGTTCCCAGAGTCATCAAACTCAGAGACAGAAGAGGGTGGCGGCTGCCAGGGGCTGGGGAGGGGAATGGGCAGTTCGTGTTTAATGGGGACAGAATCTGTTTGGGAAGATGAAAAACTTCTGGAGACAGATGGTAGGGATGGTTGTACAACAGCGCGATGTACTTAATGCCCCAGAACTGGACACTTAAAGTGGTTGAGATGGCCCAGCCTCCCCCCATTCCAGCTCTACACAGCGCCAGCCCATGCTTCCTTTCCTTCCTTCCCTTTTCCTGACTTTTCTCTCAGCCTCTCATTAAAGCCCTCACAGATTAGGCCCGACTAGCCTGCTGTCTTATTTTCTAGTTCTTATTTTAAAGAATCCTTGTCCTCTACCTGAGAAACAAAGCCAAGAGGCACACAACTCCCCAGGGAAGAGCGTGGGCTCTGGGGCATACCCCTTGGGTTCAAATCCCGGCTCCACTGCTTCCAAGCTGTGTGGCCTTGGGCAGGGCACTTGCCCTCTCTGTGCCTCCCCTGTAAAAGGGGAGTCATGCTAGTACCCAGCCACCCACACAGGGTGGCCGGGAGGGTGATGTGAGGTGAAGTGTGCCGAGTGTTCAGAACAGAGGCTGGCACCGGCGTGTGCTATTTTACGTGTCTGCTGTTATTATTACTGACAACGT
>NW_023218946.1:0-654 GCF_002007445.2 Ailuropoda melanoleuca | reverse complement strand
CCCCAGGGTTCAATTCTTTTATTTATTTTTGGTTAAAGAAAAGCCATAGAGGGAGAGAAGGCATCTTCTGTGGGGAAGGTCGTCTGGCCTGGAAGCAGGCGATGTGGTGTGAGCAGGGTTCAAGCCTCGTGACAGGGCTCGCCCGCCCACTAGGCGTTGCACTTCGGGTTGCTGCAGCAGGTAGTCTCATACAGCTTGATCTTTTTCGACTTCTCACATCCCGCCTGCGTGGTACAACCACGACCGGTGATCATGCCTCCAATGGTTCCGTATTCATCCCCGGGCTCTGGCTTGTCACTGGGATTGTGGGCTTTCCTTTGCATGCGTATGCACATTTCTCCCTCTTTGCAGATCACCGAATTCTTCTTTAGGCAACTCGGCGGGTCGGTACATACGTGGCACTCCAGTCCTTGTGAAGGCTGGGCAAGCAGGGCCTCAACATACAGCAGCAGGAAGACAGCAGCCACGGCGGAGATCAGCTGGGTCTTCATCTTGTCTTCTCAGTGCTGGGAGGAGGCCGGGCGACCTCTCTCTCACTCTTACCCGGCCCGGGTGCCCTGTTACCTCTAGTGCTTACGCCGGATAGGAAAGAGAGGGGGGGCCAGGAGAGTTGGTTATGCCCGAGGCTGGAAGTACCTGCAGAGTCGCCTGGTT
>NW_023218945.1:0-654 GCF_002007445.2 Ailuropoda melanoleuca | reverse complement strand
AAAAAAAAAAAGCAGCCCCTGCCTGAGGCCCCGTGAAACGAATAACGTGACCAGGGTTTAAGAGGCCCCATGAGGGCCACCGGTAACGATGTCCCAGCACAGGTGGACCAGGCCTGGGTGCACACTCTACTCTCCTCTGGCTGGGTTAACTTCTGGAAATGTGCTGTGATGAATTTCCCAGCTGTCATTTCATTTAAGTAGATTCCTCAAACATAAATAATTCCTTGGCTGGAAAGAAGTCGCTTCGTAGGGCCTGGGAGCAGAGTGCTGGAAGACGCATCAGCACAGAACTACTCTAAAGGACCAGCAAGGTCCTATTAATGGGAATGTGGAATCACAAGGCTGCCCTTGGACTTCTTGGCTTGAACAAGGCCCTCCTTTTGCCCTACATCTTATACCATTTACCCTTAAGGGGGTATATTTTTTTTCTGGGGTCAATGAAATTACTTTCTCTTCCTCCTGCGGGAAACCCCCAGATGCTTCATTGTGTTAATTCTTGGCTTGTTGCTTGATTGCTGGCCTCCACTAGGAATGCAAGTTACGTGAGTACAGACACCTTATGTCACTCAATTCCTATTATGAAAGGAACAAATGAATAAATGAATGAATGAGTGAGTGAATGAGTACCAGACTAATGAGTAGATAAGGAGGGGT
>NW_023218944.1:0-654 GCF_002007445.2 Ailuropoda melanoleuca | reverse complement strand
GCAGGCAGTAGGCACATAGCTCAATCAACCATCACTGTTAGACGCCACCTCTCCCTCAGCTCTAATGCTGAGCTGGGGCCAGTTTGTACCAGCTCATGAGAGCTCATTGTCAAATTTTCAGGAATGCTGCCATCCTGTTGACATCACATGGATAGTTCGAAACTGACCACAGTAGAAGTGTTTATATCATGAAAATGAGCAAATGTCACAAATCAGATTTTTTTTCTCCTTTTCAGAAAGCTGGCTGTTAAATATTTACCAGTATACTCTCTGCTCATCTCACATCTCAATGATCAGTTGATGTAAGAGGGAAAAGCCTGAGATGGCTTCACAAATGACCCCACGGGGGCTGCACTGCTGCCTCATTCAGCATGATCTTGAAAGATTCACCACTTTGTGTGGAAACAGAAGTGGCCTGAAATGAGAACATGCAGGGGTTCATGGGCAATGCTGAATAACTTGGCTATCTGGCCAGGGGTCTGGAAGCAGAAAGCTTGGAAGATTGGGGGACAAGGAGCATTAGGGTAAAGCCATGCAGATGAACATATGGAAGTAGGCACAGAGTGTGACGATCTTTATTTCATAGGCTAATGTCCATCAGAGGACATCCATCATAGAAAAGGCACTAACAAACCACATATCATCCAATGATAG
>NW_023218943.1:514-1243 GCF_002007445.2 Ailuropoda melanoleuca | reverse complement strand
ATTATATTATGTTAGTCACCATACAGTATATCCCTAGTTTTTGATGTAATGTTCCATGATTCATTACTTTCGTATAACACCCAGCGCACCATGCAATACATGCCCTCCTTAATACGCATCACCAGGCTATCCGATTCCCCCAACCACCTCCCCTTGAAGCCATCAGTTTGTTTCCTAGAGTCCATAGACTCTCATGGTTCATTACCCCTTCTGTTTACCGCCCCCCTTCTTCTTCCCTTTCTTCTTCTACCAATCTTTCTACTATTTCTTATATTCTATAAAAGAGTGAAACTATGTGATAATTGTCTTTCTCTGCTTGACTTATTTCACTTAGCATAATCACCTCCAGTCCCGTCCATTTTGCAGCAAATGTTGAGAAATCGTTCTTTTTAATGGCTGAGTAATATTCCATTGTATATATGGACCACATCTTCTTAATCCAGTCATCTGTTGAAGGGCATCTCGGCTCCTTCCACAATTTAGCTATTGTGGACAATGCTGCTATGAACATTGGGGTACATATGGCCCTTCTCTTCACTGCGTCTGTATCTTTGGGGTAAATACCCAGTAGTGCAATGGCTGGATCATAGGGTAGCTTGATTTTTAACTTTTTAAGGGACCACCATGCTGTTTTCCAAAGAGGCTGTACCAACTTGCATTCCCGCCAACAGTGTAAGAGGGATTCCCTTTCTCCACATCCTCTCCAGCATTTGTTGTTTCCTGCCTTGT
>NW_023218943.1:0-279 GCF_002007445.2 Ailuropoda melanoleuca | reverse complement strand
TCTTGGATACCAGTCTTTTATCTGTAGTGTCATTTGCAAATATATTCTCCCAGTCCGTGGGCTGCCTCTTAGTTTTTTGACTGTTTCCTTGGCTGTGCAGAAGTTTTTATCTTGATGAACTCCCACAAGTTCATTTTTTTTTTTGTTTCTCTTGCATTTGGAGATGTGTCATGAAAAAGGTTGCTTTGGCCAATGTTGTAGAGGTTAGTGCCTATGTTCTCCTCAAGGATTTTGATGGATTCCTGTCTCACATCAAGGTCTTTCATCCATTTGGAGTTT
>NW_023218942.1:0-654 GCF_002007445.2 Ailuropoda melanoleuca | reverse complement strand
GCTTCTCAAATTTCAAATTTCCAAACCTTCCTGCCCCATCTTTGCTCCTAGATGCCTGTCCTTGCTGTCTCTGGTTCCTCTCCTCTTGACCCCATTTCAGGAAAGCTTTTTACTTCACCTCACCATTGAATTGCTCTGGTGGAGCAGACCAATGGCTCCCTCCTTGTTCAACTCAATGATCAATTACTAGACCTTCTTTTACTCTAACTTTCTGCAGGGTTTGACATCATGTTCCTATCTTCATTTCTAGATACCAGTCTCTTCAGGTCTCCTTCTGTAGAGCTGGTACTTTTCAGTCTTTTTCCATGTTTTTATTTTTTTCATCATCTTACTGACTTTTAAATATTACTGTGCACTTGGCTTAGCCTTCATACTTTTTATAGTCTCTAGATATATTTGTAACCTTGGTGATTTTATCAAGTTCCATGGCATTAAATATTGCATATACTCTGCAGATTTCTAAATTTATATCTCTATTTACATCTCTATTATGTAATTATAATAAAAATCCATCAAATCACCATATACAGAGTTTTATGCAATAGCTGACATTTGGCCAAATTTGCAGAGTCTGCCCATTCTCTGGTGACATAAGCACTTCTGTACATGATCAATCATGGAAGTTAAGTCTCTGCTGTAAAAAAGATTGGCCTA
>NW_023218941.1:0-654 GCF_002007445.2 Ailuropoda melanoleuca | reverse complement strand
CAGATCACATGGAACAAAAGAGAGCCCAAATATCTAATTGTGGTCACTTATCCAAAACTTTGAATGATGGGTAAAATTAGAGACAGACGTCTCTTATAAATGAATGCCAATAGAAATTAAATGAAAAAGAGAAAGAACATAAAAGTCACACACCAGTAATTATTGCTCATTGATACTACTTCCATTTTATTTTAGATATTGGCTAGAATAGTAAATGTTAAGTTGTCCAGAATACATCTTTGTATTCTCTATCCTAGTTCTGAATCTGGACGGTGGGTCTAACTGGCATGATTCTCTTGTCTTACACCTGGTTTGTTATTAGATACAGTTAACAAGTTCTTTAAAGCATGTCACCTTCGTAGGTTTTGATTCCTCCCCAGTCTTTTCAAAAGAAGCTTTTACCAGAAATACTATTTATTTTGTGTCAATTTAAAATTTGTAGAAAACAGATTCCAGAACTCATTCTGTATATGCAACTAGCTGTAACAAACATTTATTAGCAAGTCATTCCAGATGACTGTTTTGCTAAATTAGATTCATTTAGTCTTACCAATCTTGATTGCAGTAAATAAACAACTAAGTCGTTTCTGAGCACTAACTATAGTGTATACATTTTCAGGATGTGTGTGTATGTATGTGAGCGAATGTTTGTGT
>NW_023218940.1:0-654 GCF_002007445.2 Ailuropoda melanoleuca | reverse complement strand
AACACTTCTTAGATCATTTCCCTGCTTTCATTACTGTTTACATCACTGGTATTGGATGTCCTTTATTTCACGAAATTGACATCACCATAAAATGAGAATTATTCTTTTGAAATAATGAAGCCATTCCACAGTACCCTTATTTTTCTTCATCTGGCACTCTTCTTACTCTAAGATTGGACTCTCTCTACAATGTCTTATGAATCTCTATTGTTCCTCCTATGCCACAAACTAAACCCATTGATGATTTTCTCTCCTTCTGCCTGCATAATTAATTTTCTTTCAAGCAATACTTGAAAAGTGTTCCCACTCAATATCCTCTTACTTCTCAGGTGTCTTTCTAAATGCTTGGGTGTTTACAGAAAGAAGTCAATTTATATTCTTCCCATAATTCTGCAAAAGGAAATGATGCTTGCTGTTATTTAATTCTTCATAATAAACTCTACAAAAGTACCAATGGCATGAAGTTTTCTTCTGCTGAACCATGGCAATTCTTAAGTCAGTGTTTGGGTGTTGGACGGTATTGGACATATTCAAAGCAAAATAACTATTCTGTGTGTTCTTCAAAATACCAAGATTCCTTGCTACATTTTGAATGACTACCTTTGGCGTTCCCCTTAAATCATTCTAAAACATCTTATTACAGAACACTACTAC
>NW_023218939.1:0-654 GCF_002007445.2 Ailuropoda melanoleuca | reverse complement strand
GCACAATTCATACTAATATGACTCTTTGAAAATAAAATCTACATGGTTGGCTTTAGAGGATGCTATATCCATGATAACTTTTAAATGAGATAACAAAACGTATAGATTTATAGAGCTGACACATAAATCAAATAACTGTCGGTTCGGCTGAGATTCAGAAATTATTTTCATGTTCCAAAATGATGTTGAAAACATGCAACTTTGTTGGTGAAGTATATTTTTCTCGTTGTCCTTAATTTGCTGAATGGGTTAAATTTTTTAAAAAATATATCATTTAGGTTTGATTTGCTGAGGATCTAAAAAAACTCCTGTGACTTCTTTAGGTTCCATTAAAGTCGCTGCCAAAAATCCATGAATTTCATTATAATTAAAAGATTCAAGTCTTATGCCATCAAACGTTTCATAATAATGAGTTGCAAAGTGGACTTCCATGAGGTTTCATGCGAGGTAGCAGAAGGTAATCATCAAGGGAAGAAAAAAGTGATGCAATCCACACACTGGATCAGAAAGCCCCCAACAGTTGAGTTGCACATTTGCAAGATTTATGTCTCCAAAGTTCGAAACTGTAAGAATTAGAAGAAAATGTGGAATTATCCCTGAAAAATCAGGAAAGTGCTTTTCAAGTTTGACTTGCTCCTTCTCTGAATATTTTTT
>NW_023218938.1:0-654 GCF_002007445.2 Ailuropoda melanoleuca | reverse complement strand
GAAGAAGGGGAGGAAGAGGAGAAAGGGGAGGGGGAGAGGAAGATGGAGGAGGAGGGACACAGGAGGTGCAGAAGAGACAGGGATGGAGGGCAGGCCCTGCACCAGACACAGCTGAGCAGGCAGGTGGGGAGCGCAGGTGTGAAAATGGATAGAAGGAACCCAGGGTGAAAGACTGTCAGAACAGGAGCGGAAAAGGAAACCTTGAGCAAACTCTAGGCTTTTCCAATCCCCGAATCCCTCCCTGGCTGCAGCCTGGAACACACTTACTGTTGCATGCGTGGTCGACCAGGCTGGGAACATTGAAAGAGAAACAGGAGAACTGGGGAGTTGCAGCAGAACAGAGGGGCAGGTGGGGCTGTGAGGGGGCACAAGAGGTCACATAAGAAGGGTCTGCAGCACAGCGCACCAGAACAGCTGGCAGCGAACCCTGGTAAGCACCCAGAGATCTGCCCCAGGCTGCTGACCTCCTGTCCCCACACCTCATCAGCACGGGGAAGGGGCACCTCGTGTGCCTTTCTAGAATGTGGGCCAGCCCAGTCCTGTATTTGGTTGGCCCTCAGAAATACTTGCAGGACAAATGAAGTGTCCACCCCAGGCTGAACAGTGTTTTCAATTACTCCACCATTTACAAACACTCACATATATTCTTTTTTT
>NW_023218937.1:0-654 GCF_002007445.2 Ailuropoda melanoleuca | reverse complement strand
CACAGCAGGCTGAGCTGCCGGAGGAGGCCTGGCCACAGGCCACTGGGCAGCATAGGGATGGGCAGCCACAGGCTGACTGGCAGGAGATGGCTGAGCTGCACACAGGCTGGCACAGCAGAGCCACGCGGGGGGCACTGCAGGAGCCCTGGCAGCTTGGAGTGCAGCAGGTGGGGATGCAGTCCAGGGAACCAGGGCAGGATGCCTGGCAGGAGCTGGGTATGCAGCAGGCCTGCAGGCAGCCCGTGGAGCAGCTGGTGTGGCACATGGTGGCGTGGGGCTGGAGTGGAGTCGGGGTGGAGGACGGGGCTGGTCTGGAGGCTCCTTCCCCGGGCAGCCTTTATACCCGGGCTGTGGCATCCTGGCCACCAGCCACACAGGTGCCCTCCTCCTGGTTGCCTGATTGTTTTCCTCTTCCTCCTCCTCCTCCTCCCTGCATCCCTTCCTGGAGTTTCTGCTGGAAGTGACCCGGTTCAGGAAGCTGCATCAGCGGGAGGCTTGGTGTGACCCAGAAGCCCTGTGATTTCTGGCTCAGAGCCCAGGTTGGGTGGTGAAGGACCATCAGCTGGGGCCAAGGGACCCCACATCGGGATGTTTGAGGTCCTCCCCAAGCTTGCACACCCTGTCCTCTGTCCACACAAGCACCATCTTTTTTTT
>NW_023218936.1:8542-13000 GCF_002007445.2 Ailuropoda melanoleuca | reverse complement strand
CAGCAGTTTGCCTGATCTGCAAACAGAAGAAGAATAACATCCAGGTTAAGAGGCACTTGCATATCATGGCTACTCACCAAATATGTCTTTAAAAATCTGAAATCATCAAACTTTACATCAAAAACCAGGAATGTACTGTATGGTGACTAACATAATATAATAAAAAATATTATAAAAAAATAAAACAAAAATCTGAAATAAACTTTGCCTTTTAGATGAGTTCATTCATTCCTTTTAAAAGAGGAAGATACATGGGAAACCTCCGTACAAACACAGAACAAGTATCCATGTGTTCAGGTTTTTTTTTTTCATTCACCATTTTAAAATAAAAACAGATATTTAGAAAAAAAATACCTATATCAGAGTGTGGCCATGATGTTTAAGTTAAATAATACAAAAAAAATTGTTCTGTGTCTAGTGTCCAGGAAATGCTCCATGTTAGGTCTTATCCCTATTTTACTGGTAGGAAACTCATGCATACAAAGATAAGGTTAACAACAGATGCTAAATCTGGGATAACAGAGAAATGCTGGCACTAACACCCAAGTCCTTCCCACTGTGTCAGCAGAAACAAGAACTTTCCTTTTCTTGCAAGAATGCAGGGCAGGGTGGTCTTTCAATTCTCCATCCATCTGTAGAGGTTCAAGCCTTCTGATTCTTCTGATTCCCTCCTTCATGTTTGGATGACGGACACAGAACAAATGAGTGTAGAATCAGAAGATAATGGCCCAATTACTTACAGATACAAACTGGCAATAATCACATAAGTAAGGAACAGTAACAGCATGGTGAATATTGCTAGAATCCTGGGGATTTATTAATTAATTGCTAATTAATTAAACAAAGTGCCCCAATCTGATTAAGCACAACTTGCCAAGGTATATCTGTTTCTAATGAATATGACTTTATGGTAAATTAGGGATGCTTATATATAGCCTACCTGCTCATCTTATAGGATTATGATGGAGGTCAAATTGGAAAAGGTGAAATGTTGCTTAGGATATGGAGCCCTTATCAATTGTTGTTAGTATTGTCTCACTTGAAAATCCAGGCACCTCATCCACAGAAAGCTTTTCCATGAGCCATCGAGATAATTATTCCAACTTTTGACTTCTTTTTCCATAGCAAGACATAGCTTCAAAGAAACATTACATCCTCTCCTGCACATATAGCAGAAATTTATTCATCCAATACCAAATGTGTGTGTTCACATACATATAATCTATGCTGATTAAACAGGTAAATAAAAGAATAATGGGGCTTATTGGGAAAATTAAAATTAAGCTGATTTTTATGAACACAACTTAGAGCTAACCAAAACAGTTTTCAATGTTAATAAAACTAACAAATATACAACCACGTATACTAAATAAGTTGTCTCTTACTTTAACCATTTCCATTATGTTTCCAGAGTACAAGACATTCCTAAATAGTGCCTGGACTGCAAACTTTACATCTGGCTATAAGCTGTCACCAAGAAAACAAGCGTATCAAATAACCCTATAAGGTCATTGGATCAGTCAACAACCATTTATTAAAAAGTTAAGAATATATGATCCCGCAGTGATCAGCTTACCCTAGGGTCAAAGCAGGAAAGAAATGAGGAGGAACATCAGCTCCAGATTCATACAGACCAGGGTGTTCTACTTAGTTATACTATGTGTTGGATAGAGTCACTGAAAATTCTCAAGACTCTGATGCTACTTCTGCAATCAAGTATAATAAAAATGCCTGTTGCTGTATTCTTTTGAAAATCAGATAAAGCAACACTTAAAAACATTTATGCAGTTAGAATCACAGAATAAATTCATGATAAATTGTGAGAACAAGCCCCCAGAGCCAATTACCCTTAATACCTTCTTTACCATGACCAAGTCTGAAAGCATGTTTTTTACTAATCCTTTTATTTATTCACAAAGATTTTTTTAAGTTACAGTGCAGATTTGGCATTGCTTAAGTGTGCAACACTTTTGAATAACTTTAATAATCTCTGAATAAATTATTGTGGCCCCCAGACCCACACGTGTCCACTTCTCTTTAAGGTAGCTTCATTATACAAAGAAAAACCAAATTCAGATAAGGAGGTAGAGGGGAAGGCTCTAAATTAATCTAATAATTACAGAATTCTTAGGCTCTGCACTTCCCTTATCTGGGAGTTTCTGAGAGTAATACCATTTTAGAATTAAAATATTTATTAGATATAAATAAATCAACCTTTCTTTCATATAAAAGGAATTTCCACGACTAATGTTAAAACCTTGACAAAGGAGAGTGCATTGTCTTCAGAGTTAATGATCATAAGGTTTATGACTTTAAGTCATTTAAAGGTAGTTGTCCCAACTACAATGTGTCCTACTAAAGTTGGATTTCTAGAGCAGAAAAAGGACTGCTGTGGAGAAATTAGTGAAATATGAATAAAATCTGGTGTTTCATTAAGAGTAATATATTAATGTTCACGTCATAGTTTTGAATCATGATAATATATGATGATAATATTAGGGAAAAATAAGTGAGGAGACTACAAGAACTCTCTATACTGTCTAGGTACCTTTTCTTTCAACTTAAAATTGCTCCAAAATATGAATTTAATTAAAAATAATATTTTATTATATCGGTTTCTGCTGTCAAAAAGTTGACAATTACAGCTTCATTGCTTCTCAACCATGTGTCTTTGAAGAACCACTAAGCCTCAACATCCTCTCCCATAAAATAACTACAGTAACACTTGTTCAAGCTCCTGCCCCACAAGAGTCAGACAAGACAGTTACTATGAATGTGCTTTTTAATGTATAATTCAAAAAGAAGATGTGAAATATTGATATCACATTATTTTTAAGCACATACAAAGTAAGCTGGAAATTTTAATCCAGCAGAAGATAAAATATGTGGGGTTTTTTTAACATGGTTTTAAAAAATACAGTAATTCTAAAATTGAATCTGATTCATTCATGTAATCATTTGGAAAATGCTTTTGCATTATTTCCAGAATGATAAACATGTTTGTATTCTTCATAGTAGTAACACCACCCTAAAGATTACTCTAAAAGTGAAATAACGTGGTATAACTTTTAGAATGGAAGATGAAGTTATGTCTTTTATAATAGTGAAAATTTAGAAATATCTAACATGGTCAATAATAGGAGGATGCTTTTGTAAATCACACTGTTACAAATTGATAGCACATGATGCTGTCAGTAAAACACTAATTAATAATGTGAGGACATGAATGGTGAAGCATTTTTACAGTATGTGAAATGAGAAAAACAAAATATTTATAATAACTCTGCCCATTTTTACAGACATGTTAATATATTTTTAAAATCAGGAAGTAAACATACAAAACTATAGACTTTTATTTTCAATAAGTATCTAGACATAGCTATATGATATTACAAATTAAAAATCAAGGTTGCTTTTTAAAGATTTATTTATTATTTATTTATTTATTTACTTATTTATTTTCAAGAGCAGGCATGAGCAGGAGGGGCAGAGAGAGAGGGAGAGAGAATCTGAGCAGACGCCATGCTGACTGCAGAGCCCAAGGCAGGGCTTGATCTCAAGACACTGAGATCACCACCTGAGCCAGAAGCAAGAGTCAGATGCTTAACCCAATGCACCACCCAGGTGCCCCCAAAAATCCGGTTTAAAATCCATAACACCATCATTCTCCATCAACTTAGCAATTCAGAAAAAAAAGAGATGGGGCTTGAGGATAATTTCATTAACTGTCCAGTATAATTAATTTGTGTAGGTGGAACTAACATATCATAACATAGCTTCTTAAACTCAAAATGTTCAACTATTATAAACTTTCCCATAAATAGACATATCATGGGCCCAAATTTTCCCAAAGATTCAAAGGTCTACCCTTTCTTGATAGCCATACTCTTTAATACATTGGAGGTGCACCAGAGATTGCTTAGGGGCCCTCATGGCTATAAACGGGATGATGAGCTGTGACCTTGGGAATTTTGCCTCCCCACTAACCCCTTTGTCCACAGTTTCCTTTCTACTCATTTTGACACAAAATTAATTCTAGCATCAATCATTCTGAAAATAATAGAAATTCCTGTTTCAACTTTGAAGTATATCTTTAAAACTCTATTTAAAACGGTAGGAAGATCCCAATAATTCTGACACTGGACCATTTCATGGCATCATTAATCTCTTCAATCCTTTTTTCATGTGCTACTAGCTGCCTATCTCTGCTTTCCTCAACTTCCTTCCTTTCCATCAGCTTTCTTCTAGATCACTGGTTGACTCCTCTGCCTCATTTACCTCAGCTGTTGGAGTATCCTGTTTAGGCTGCATCTCATTCATAGCATTTTTTAGTCTGGCCTGATTAGTTCTCCTTTCTACCCTTAGAGATTCTATATTGTCACTAATACTTTTTTAAGCCTAGCTATTGACTTTATGATTGCTATCCTGAATTCTCTCTCTGACATCTTGCTTATATCC
>NW_023218935.1:0-654 GCF_002007445.2 Ailuropoda melanoleuca | reverse complement strand
TTTGATGGATTCCTGTCTCACATTGAGGTCTTTCATCCATTTAGAGTTTATCTTTGTGTATGGTGTGAGAGCATGGTCGAGTTCCATTCTTCTGTATATAGCTGTCCAATATTCCCAGCACTATTTATTGAAGAGACTGTTTTTTTTTCCATTGGATTTTTTTCCTGCCTTGTCAAATATTAGTTGACTATAGAGTTGAGGGTCCATATATGGGCTCTCTATTCTGTTCCAGTGATCTGTGTCTGTTTTTGTGCCAGTACCATGCTGTCTTGGTGATCACAGCTTTGTAACATAGCTTGAAATCAGGCCACATGATGACCCCAGCTTTGTTTTTCTTTTTCAGCATTTCCTTGGTGATTCGGGGTCTTTTCTGGTTCCATACAAATTTTAGAATTGTTTGTTCCAGCTCTTTGAAAAATCCCATTGGTATGTTGATTGGGATGGCGTTGAAAGTATAGATTGCTCTGGGCAGGATAGACATTTTAACAATGTTTATTCTTCCAATCATGAGCATGGATTGTTTTTCCATCTTTTTGTATCTTCTTCAATTTCTTTCATAAGTGTTCTATAGTTTCTAAAGTATAGATCCTTTACCTCTTTGGTTAGGTTAATTCCAAGGTATCTTAGGTTTTTTGGTGCTTTTGTAAATGGAAT
>NW_023218934.1:0-654 GCF_002007445.2 Ailuropoda melanoleuca | reverse complement strand
CAGGGGGTGGGGTGGGGTGGGGAAAACTCTTCGAAATCCTTAACTAAATGCAGCTGCTTGTTACACGGAGCCTGACTTGCATGCCAGGAATATCTAAAAAGCTAACGAATACAAAATAAAAATAAACAGCAGTAAAAAGGCTCTCTCTTTGTTGCAGTAAGCTCGGTTGGGGTTTTCAGTTTGTTTAGGAATGGGATAATTGTGGCATCCACTTTATTTTGGTAAGGCAGTGAAACGTGGATTGATGTTATGTCATTGGGATGCTCCCACCACCTGAACTTTTTCCTTCACACCTCCCCCTCCGAGCGCCCAGGCAGGGACATCCACGGGCCTGAGTCTCAACTGTTGCCCCTGAGTGAATTACACTGGAAGAGGGCAGATAATTTAATGGGATAATCTTGGCAGGGCCAGCAAATTTCACACCCCATCTCTCACTAATAGAAAGGCAGTAGAAGGCTACAACATCCTCAGATGAAAAGGCTGTATGAAAAGGCTCTGCTTAACAGTAACTGTCTGTCCATAAATAAGGTTCTGTAGAGTTTTGATCCAAAAGCTGTTATTAAATACTGATAAGCCAAGCCTCATAATGTTTGGCCTCCTTACATTTCCTTTTTTCCCCTTCTCTCCACAGAACCATAGATTTTTTTTTTTTTT
>NW_023218931.1:1552-1760 GCF_002007445.2 Ailuropoda melanoleuca | reverse complement strand
GCGACCACTTTCCCTCATGGATCCCTAGTCACGAATGCTGATGATAGTGCTAAGACTGGCTCTGCACGGTGCTGTTTCTGACGGACTCGCCTTTGGACTTTTCATTCCATTGCCACGGCAGGTGTGATAGGATACGTCCCAGGCCCATACAAGCAGTGTGGAATCAAGGTCCCCAGGAAAAAGGGCTGATGTTCGCTGGAGGTGTTTT
>NW_023218931.1:1146-1324 GCF_002007445.2 Ailuropoda melanoleuca | reverse complement strand
CTGGCTCTGCACGGTGTTGTTTCTGACGGACTCGCATTTGGCCTTTTCGTTCCATTGCCAGAGCAGGTGTGATATGATACTTCCCAAGCCCATAAAAGCAGTGTGGAATCAGGGTCCCCAGGGAAAAGGCTGATGTTAGCTGGAGGTGTTTTCCTGGACGCTCTGCTTGATTACCAAT
>NW_023218931.1:895-1078 GCF_002007445.2 Ailuropoda melanoleuca | reverse complement strand
TGAGAGATCATGTTCGTTGATATTTCCCTGAACTGTGTGGTGTCTCAGAGACCGCTAGTGGGCACGCTCGTCAGGCTTCCGCGACCACTTTCCCTCATGGACCCCTAGTCACGAAGGCTGATGATAATGCTAAGACTGGCTCTGCACGGAGTTGTTTCTGACGGACTCTCCCTGGGCCTTTTC
>NW_023218931.1:457-874 GCF_002007445.2 Ailuropoda melanoleuca | reverse complement strand
TTGGCCTTTTCGTTCCATTGCCACGGCAGGTGTGATAGGATACGTCCCAGGACCATACAAGCAGTGTGGAATCAGGGTGCCCAGGCAAAAGCCTGATGTTCGCTGGAGGGGTTTCCCTGGATGCTCTGTTTTATTACCAAAAAGAAGGGTGCTGGGTNTTTTCACTCATGCTCCCTTACTCATGAGAGATCATGTTCGTTGATATTTCCCTGAACTGTGTGGTGTCTCAGAGACCACCAGTGGGCACGCTCGTCAGACTTCCGCGACAACTTTCCCTCATGGATCCCTGGTCACGAATGCTGATGATAGTGCTAAGACTGGCTCTGCCGGGTGTTGTTTCTGACAGACTCGCCTTTGGCCTTTTCGTTCCATTGCCACAGCAGGTTTGATAGGATACTTCCCAGGCCCATACAAGCA
>NW_023218931.1:0-330 GCF_002007445.2 Ailuropoda melanoleuca | reverse complement strand
TTTTCACTCATGCTCCCTTACTCATGAGAGATCATGTTCGTTGATATTTCCCTGAACTGTGTGGTGTCTTAGAGACCACTAGTGGGCACGCTCGTCAGGCTTCCGCGACCACTTTCCCTCATGGATCCCCAGTCACGAAGGCTAATGATAGTGCTAAGGCTGGCTCTGCACGGTGCTGTTTCTGACGGACTCGCCTTTGGTCTTTTCATTCCATTGCCACGGCAGGTGTGATAGGATACGTCCCAGGCCCATACAAGCCGTGTGGAATCAGGGTCCCCAGGGAAAACGCTGATGTTCGCTGGAGGTGTTTTCCTGGACGCTCTGCTTGAT
>NW_023218930.1:0-1131 GCF_002007445.2 Ailuropoda melanoleuca | reverse complement strand
CCTGCTTGTGTTCCCTCTCTCACTGGCTGTCTCACTCTGTCAAATAAATAAATAAAATCTTTAAAAAAAAAGAGATAATATTCTTTATAGTTGTCATATTTTAGTATTAGAACTCTTTAAAGTGCTACAAAAAGTTACTGGTTAAAACCATTAGTAACCATCATTTAGAGAGGAGCTAGTTGCAGAGCCCTGTATTTAACAGCAAACAAAAAGTTACAGAATAATATAGATTATATCTATCAGAACATGGTATAAAGTGGTTATCAGGGCACCTGGGTGGCTCAGTCGATTAAAGCATCTGCCTTCAGCTCAGGTCATGATCCCAGGGTCCAGGATCAAGCCCCACATCAGGCTCCCTGCTCAGCAGGGAGTCTGCTTCTCCCTCTGCCCCTCCCCTGGCTCGTGTGCGCTCTATCACCCTCTCTCTCAAAAATAAATAAATAAAATCTTAAAAAAAAAAGTGGACATCCAAAGGTCTATGACAGGATGTGTATCTACATGTAAGAGCAAAAGCTACTGAATATAACTGAAAGTGGTTAGAGCAGTGACCCGATATCTAAGCAGAGGTCTGGTGTTTCTGTAAGTGTGCCCTTCCTCACCTCTTCTATTCTGTGCATTACTTATAACCCATTCATTTGACTGTTCTTACAGGCTGCCCACCCTTGGTATAGCACTGATGGGCAGGAGTTTTAGTGACCACAGTTTGCTTAAACAAGATCAGTCCGCAACTACACAGTTCAAATGCTAGTTACATAGTTCTGGTACATGTAACAGTAAGTAAATGCATGAAGTACAAACTTCACTGCTAGCTCTTCAGTCCACAAATCACTGTGTAAATAACAGACTCACATTACCATCAGTGACCAACCATGTCCCATTGCTTTAAGTCTGTGGTGTTTGGTTGCTGCACGTCTGTTCCTAAGTTCATATGTGTACAACAGAGCATGTCATTTGCCATCTCCTTGTCTCCCAGTAATAGCCTCATGTGACATTGTGCAAAAATAGATCTTTGAAAGAAAAAAAATCAACCAATAAAGAGGAGGAGAAAAAAAAAAACAACAAAAATGTGTCATACTAGAATAGAAATTTGAACCAAACAGAAAATCCATTATAGAAGAAATAGCTGACCAT
>NW_023218929.1:0-653 GCF_002007445.2 Ailuropoda melanoleuca | reverse complement strand
AAGATAAAGAGGTCAGGGACAGAAGCCGAGGCAACAGGGTTTCGGGACCAAGTTTGAGTTTGGGTCAAATGCTTCATGGTTCTTTAGGCCCATTCCAAGGATGAGACATCAAGGAGGAAGGGTCTTAATGAATCCTGCCACAAACCCCAGAGCATGGGGCCCCGAGAGCCAGGAGAGGAGGCTTACATGTGTGGAGAAGCTGTGGTTGGTGGTGGGAAAGAGCAAGACCACGGCAGATTCTTCTAGACGGTACCAGGAGCAGAGCCTTGAAAGGGGCTAACTGTCCCCAAGGAGACTGAGGCTGATGGATGTTCAACCCAAAAATAAGGCTGCCCAAGAAAATAGAGGATACCCACTTAAAATGTCAATTCCAGATAAACAACGAACAATATCGTGGTGGAAGTCCCAAAATAAATGTGACGTGTTGCCCTGATATTTTTTTTATATATTTTATTTATTTGAGAGAAAGAGAGAGAGCACACAGAGGAAGAGGGTGAAGGAGAAGCAGACTCTCCGCTGAGCAGGGAGCCGGATGTGACGCTTGATCCCAGGACCCTGGGAACACGACCTGAGCCGAAGGCGGGCACTTAACCAACTGAGCCACCCAGGTGCCCCCTGCCTTGACATTTTTTTTTATTTTTAATGATTTTTTT
>NW_023218928.1:0-653 GCF_002007445.2 Ailuropoda melanoleuca | reverse complement strand
GTGTTCCCTCTCTCGCTGGCTGTCTCTATCTCTGTTGAATAAATAAATAAAATCTTTAAAAAAAAAGAATACTTGTGCCTATATATATATATTTTTAAAGATTTTATTTTTTTGTCAGAGAGAGCGAGCAGGAACAAGCAGGGGAAGCAGCAGGCAGAAGAATGGGAGAAGCAGGCTCCCCATTGAGCAGAGAGCCCATCGTGGGACTTGATCCCAGGACCCTGGAATCATGACCTTAGCCAAACGCAATGCTTAACCTAACTAACTGAGCCACCCAGGCGCCCTATTTGTGCCTATATTTATGAAGGAAACTGGTCTGCACCATTCTTGCAATTTTTTTGTCTCGTTATCATATCGGGGTAGTGCTGGCCTCATAAGATATATTGGGAAGTATTCCTTCCTCTTTAATTTTCTAGAAGAGTTGGTATAATTTACTTGCTTCTTATTTAAATATTTAGTAGAATTCATCAGTAAAGCCAATGGGTCTGGAGTTTTCTCTGTGGTAATATTTTAACTAAACATTCATTTCATTATTTGACAGAGATAGAGACAGCCGGCGAGAGAGGAAACACAAGCAAGGGCAGTGGGAGAGGAAGAAGCAGGCTCCTAGCGGAGGAGCCTGATGTGGGGCTCGATCCCAGAACGCCAGGATC
>NW_023218927.1:0-653 GCF_002007445.2 Ailuropoda melanoleuca | reverse complement strand
GTTATCATACAGTGTTATATTATTTTCAATTTATAATATAGCAATTCAACAATTCCATACATTACCTGGTGCTTACCATGGCAAGTGTACTCCTTAATCCCCATCACCTATTTAATCCACCCCCCCATGCCCTCCCCTCTGGTAACCATCATTTGTTCTCTATAATTAAGCATCTGTTTCTTAATTTATTTTTTTATTTTTTTCTCCTTTGTTAATTTGTTTTGTTTCTTAAATTCCACATATGAGTGAAATCTAATGGCATTCATTTTTCTCTGATTGTCTTACTTCACTAAGCATTATACTCTCTAGCTTCATCTATATTGCTGCAAATGGCAAGATTTCATTCTTTTTTATGGCTGAGTAATATTCCATTACACACACACATGCACACACACAACATCTTCTTTATCCGTTCATCAGTTAATGGACACAGGCCATTTCCATAGTTTGGCTATTGTAGATAATGCTGCTATAAACGTTGAGGTGGGTATATCAGTTTCAATTAGTATTCATGTATATTTTGAGTACCTAGTACAATTGCTAGAACATAGGGTAGTTTTATTTTTAACTTTTTGAGGAACATCCATACTGTTTTCCAGAATGGCTGCACCAGTTTACATTTCCCACCAACAGTGCAAGAGGGTTCCCCTTTC
>NW_023218925.1:0-2619 GCF_002007445.2 Ailuropoda melanoleuca | reverse complement strand
GACGGAGATAACACCAGGACTTAAGATGGAAGAAAGCTGCACAGAGGCATCTTGGAAAGTAGGTGTCACAGTGGCCAGCAAATTAGAAGGGAAGGAGAAGTGGCACAAGGCCGGTGTGTGCTCTGAAATGCAAAGTCTTGTGGGGACTGAGGAGCAGGGCGCACCATTGCCCGGATCACGGACAGCTTCCTCCGGGGGGATTTCTGCTCTCCCGGGACAGCCAGAATTTCCGCTCTCCCAGGGGACAATCTAACTGGGGTCTCTGCCTACCCTGCACCGCCCGATTAATGAGTCCCCTCCCACTACACCTGTATAACCCGGTTGGCACAGTGACCGCCAGGAAGGTCGCGAGACATTATAGCATATATCCAGAGCAAATCCCGAGGCGCCACGTCCGTTACGTTAAAATTTTCAGAGAGTGCGTTCCTCACGCAGGGCACTCACCAGGAGATCCTGGGAACAATAAGAAGCTTCTTTCTCAGCACCTCTGGGAGCTGAGGGCAGGGAGTCAGGAACTAGGACCTCCAGGCGAGCTGGGAGTGGAAAGATCAGGTTGGAGGGGTCCTAAAACCCTCCCGCTGGTGTGTCCTGGAAAGAGTAGAGGTGCTACAATGAGAAAGCACACTTACATTGAGAGTGAGTGCAGGTACGATATCAGTACATCATCATCATGCCATGTGTGCATGTGATTCCGTGAGAGAGACTCAGAGAGAAGCTTGGGCTGCGATTCAGAGTGAACCCATGTGCATACCCGGTGTGTCGGAACCTGTGTGTCGACCTGTGCTCCGGGGAGTGCGCACACGTTTGGAGACTGAAATGAGTTTGTGTGAAAGCTTTGTGTGTGAGCCTTGTGTCCCCAGGGACTCTTCAGTGCCTTCAAGAGTGCTGTGCTCTCTAGTGGAGGACTGAAGTGCGGGGGAGGCGGGCGAAGGGTTGGAATTGCACGCCACTGGGACAACTTCGCAAACAGCAGCCGGAAGCGAGGGGCAGCTGGGCAAATGGTTCCAGCAGGGTGATGAGCCAGAGATGCTGGCTGACAGGATAGGAAGAGGAAGGGCTAGAAGTCCGTTTGGAGGCTTGGGAAGCCTGGGCGCCTAACACCTTCAGGCTCAGGCCCAGCAGGGCTTCCAGCTCCTCCGAAACCCACCTGACAGACCACCCAGCTCGAATCCAGGAAGCCACACAAGGTGGGAATCTGAAAACTGAGATCGCGATTTCACAGAATCCGTCTCTGGGCATGAGGGCTCTTCTAAATCCCTCCCTAGCTGGAAAGCGGGCACATGGCTACTAAGGATAACATTTTGTCAAGCCAGGAATGTGGTCCCCATTTCAAAGGTGAGTACATTGAGGTGCTGAGAAGTTAATTTCCTTTCACCTTACCGCCTGGAATTGAGTTCTGATAACGTTCTTGCTATCACTCCATCTCTTGCTTTTCCCATGAGCTTTGCCCCTCTATGATTCCTGCTGCCCAAACCAGACACCCTGCGTGGGCCCAGAATAAACACTGCTGCACTTTGTTAATCCTCCAAGCCTCACTTAGACCAGGCCTCTAGGGTCACAGAGGGAAGCTAGGATGTCCTGCTTCATGCATCTTGCCCCTTAGGACACCACCACTGGGGATGGAGAGGGGCACACGTTCCAAACCCAGCAGAATTGAACAGGTGAAATTTACCATGACGTCAAACTGCCCTCAACTTCCTGTTCATATTAAGGGTATTTCTCCTCCTCGGCCCCCACCTTCCCTCTCCCTCCCTCCACTCCCATCAACGCAAATACAAGTTGAATGGTCTCACAGAATGTTCTAGGTTCTGCACGTAAATGGGTGACACAATCCACTGGGATACGAGATCTGTCCCCTCATTGGTTGCTCAGAGCTCCTGGACCCCCCCCCCNGAGCTCCTGGGCCCCCCCCCCCCAGACCCAGGGCGGCGGGAATAAGAGCAGCTGCTGGTGCTGGGAGGCAGCAGAGCACCGCTCCAATCAAGTGTCCCTGCCACTTCCACAGCGCCATCGCCTGACACCAACGTTGCCACAGCTGCCGCCGCCTGTGCTCCCAGCCACCTGCTGCCTGCTGCCAGGTGAGCCCCGAGATTCCTGCTTAGCGGTATGATTCTATCTCTCCTTCTTCCCTCCCTCTTCTGCATTCATCTCGCTTGTAGCTGCTGTCCCTGCATGTCTTAGAGTCTCTGTGCACTTCTCTCTGGGTCTCTTCCTCACAAAATCTCTATTACTCCAGGGTTCATCCCAGGCTCCTGCCTCAGGTAACACTGGACGGTCTTGGCTCTGGGACTCCTTACTTCATTTGTCCTCACTGAAGTGAGCTTCAGTCTCTCTCTTTCCTGCTAGAGACATGCTTANCACTGAAGTGAGCTTCAGTCTCTCTCTTTCCTGCTAGAGATATGCTTAGGCTGATCTCAGGACACTGGACTCCCCAGCATTGCATGTGGAGAGCAGAACAGGCATAGTTTCTGCAGAATGTGTACTCAGGGATCATATCTCCTGCCTGGTGGTCCCTGGGAAATTGGTGGAAACTGGGCCAGTGCTAGTGGGTGGCAAATAGACATACTGGCCTAGAGGCAGGCAGCCAGGAACAGCAAACCCCAGTAGTGAGTTCCAGGA
>NW_023218924.1:0-653 GCF_002007445.2 Ailuropoda melanoleuca | reverse complement strand
GTGTACTCCACTGTGCCTCCCCTCGTCCCCTACCAATATCCTTTTAATGTTCCATCAGTAGCACAAGTGTGCCTTTAACTGCACAGTGCCATTTATAAATAAGTATCTGTGAAGATCAAACATCCTTGATAAAAAGAGCCATCCATCTAGGTACCCCCACAATGGGTGACCAGGGTGTGTTCGTAGTTTGGTCCTCAAAAAGGACAGCCTTAGTACTATAGAGAGCAAAGCAAGCCAAAAGGTTACCTAGTCAGTGGGTTTCCGCTGAAGTCAGCTATCTGTAGTGCTTTACAGAATGAGATGCTTTCTGGAATTTCAGGAATATCTGTAGGAGCAAAGAAAACATCTATCATTTACCACCACTGTTAATACTTTTCACCATCCTCAAGATGGACCTCTATTCAAATGTGGCATGGATTTCTAAAGTATTTTTCCACACTTATTTTATATTTTCTTTCCTAATAGTAGATACATTCTTAATAGAAGCACATTAATGAAAAAATATTAAAAAACCAATACACATGGATGGATCTTGAAAGCATTATACCAAGTGAAATAAGTCAGAAAAAGACAAATAATGTAGGAACTCACTTATATATGGAATCTTAAAAACAAACCTAAAAACAACACACGGAAAGAGATCGGACTTGTGG
>NW_023218923.1:0-653 GCF_002007445.2 Ailuropoda melanoleuca | reverse complement strand
CCGAAAAGGCCACAAAAATGACTTCTTGATAAAGCAAGATGAAGTCACTAACTTGTAAATAAGACTGTTTCTTGCCAAATGAAGAAAGATCATTTCTTTGGTAGAATCTTAATAGTGTCTGGAGGTGAGATGGAACCAAAACAAAATATTTATGAGGTTTTGGGGATTGATGTAAAGTAGGTTTCTCAATGTGAAAGTCTGTTGGGATTGGGTAAATTTTGATAATATAGAGTTGTGGACACAGTGAGCCCAGGGTTCTAAATCAAGTTTTGAGATGTAAACGGTCATTTGATGAGCCTAGTTGAACCACTTGTTTTTCCTAGTCCTCTTATGAAGGTTGGCTGAGTCTTCTAGTGCTCAGATAAGTGGATTTTCAAAAAGACCTTGAAACAGCCAATAAGGTTATTTGCAATTTCATCTTCCTGGGTAAGAAAATTGAGGAATAGTCAAGTCATATTATTGTACGCAATTAGCTGAGTGATAGCAGATGATATCTTGTCTCACTTTCAGAGATCAGAAGAAATCAGTTTATTACAAACTTTAGAGAGAAAAGTTGAAAATAGTACAAGCCTATCTGAAAGTTTATTCCCTCTGGAATTTTTGGACAAGCCCAGGAAAGGACTTAAATTTGACCTACTACAAAAAAAAAAAAA
>NW_023218921.1:0-653 GCF_002007445.2 Ailuropoda melanoleuca | reverse complement strand
AAAAAAAAAAAAGGACATTTGGACCTGTTGTTATTTCAGGATTCTATCAGAAAATCATAAATGTCTCATTTCTGTAGCACTGAAGTTTTGTCCTCCAAAAGGATCAAACAGATCTGTTAGAGAGTCATGCAGCAATTTATAAATCTTGAAACATGTGTGCTTAATGGAGAAAATAGTAGACCATTTATGGATGTATAGTGGTGCTATCTATTAAATCATGGATTTTACAAAGTAGGCACAGGATGCTTTCTGGTTTCAACCTGCAAAGGTCAAGGTCTCCACCATAATTCTGACATAGATTCTGGTATACCAAGAGCAATTCTCACAGCTTGCCTCAATGTGGGTGCCTGGTCTACCCAGCAGCCCCTGCCATCTGGTTCACAGGCTGTGTTTAGATAGCCAGCCATACCTGACCTGAGGAGCATGGATGCAAGTCTACTTGGAGGCTGATGGACATTCTGCCCTCTCTTGAGAGAAGGAAGAACGCTGGTCAACTTGTTGAAAAATCTCTTGCCACCTTTGAAGGACAAGCAGAGATTTTCCTTCTGAACAGAGTATATGTCCGATATAGAATATATCAGGACTATATCTCTAGGCCTTTTCAATTTCCTACCTGTAAAAAAAAAAAAAGATGGAATGGAGAAGAAAGGGAA
>NW_023218920.1:0-653 GCF_002007445.2 Ailuropoda melanoleuca | reverse complement strand
TTTTAAGTATTGCACACTTTTTTCTTTCCTTTGGAACCACTCTTACTGTGGTTGACAAGGCTATATTCATGAACTAGCCAAGATATTCAGCATTGTGGGCTTCATTTGCCTCATAAATAAATGGGAATAAACACACATTCTTGGTCTAAAGCAAGATTCATAAAGCTGGCAAGATGCCTTAGAAGTGTAGGCTTATCCAAACTATGTTTTCAGTAATCAATGCATGTAGACACTTTGAAGAATATGTTTTTATTCTGAATGTAGTGGTGGCTTTGCACACATCTAAGATCGCTGTATGAGTTGATCTAAAAATTATAATTTGCTTTTTTTCTCAGTAACCACTTTTGCCTTTCTCTACTAGTTCCCAGTATACTAGTACCCAGCAAATACAATTATGCAGATCTCAGATCTTCTTTACATTGTTTATTCATTTTTCTTACAGCAATTAGAAACCTACAGTATATGCAGTGTGCAAAAAAGTTATGTGCAGAAAAAAGCAATATTCTTAATAGAGAACTAAAAGTAATAATAAATCAAACTACTTAAATTTTAAAATTCTATTTGAATAACTTGAGATCATATGATAGGCTAGACTGAACTGTTAGTCCTAAGCCTCTTATACTCTAGCATATTACATCTTTTTTTTTTTTTAA
>NW_023218919.1:0-653 GCF_002007445.2 Ailuropoda melanoleuca | reverse complement strand
AAAGGTTTGAGAGGCCTCCAGAATCTCTAGCTGGGCTGACTGGTAGAGATCCTTCTATGAAGCCAGTCCATAAGGACTGGGAGATGGGGCCTGCTTGATCAAATGTATGGATCCTCACACAAAGTAACAACACACAAGAAAAATTGAAAGAAAATGGAGCAAAAAGCTTATTTGAAGAAATAATGGCTGAAAGCTTGCCAAACTATGCAAGGAAATAGACGTTCAGATTCAAGAAACCCAATAGACCCAATTAGGATAAATTAAACTAAAATCAGTCAATCAATCAATCATTGACACATTATAATAAAATTGTTGAAAGTCAAAGACAAACAGACAATTTTGAAAGCAGCAAGAAAAAAGAAATTTATCACATAAAGGGAGCTCCCATAACCTTATCAACAAAATCAGCAGAAATTTTACAGACCAGGGCACCTGGATGGCTCAGTCAGTTAAGCATCTGCCTTTGGCTCAGGTCATAATGCCCCATATAGGGTTCTCTGCTTAGCTGGGAGCCTGCTTCTCCCTCTCTCCCCCACCCCTGCTTGTGCTCTCTCTCTCTAAAGTAAATAGATAAATCTTTAGGAAAAAGAAAGAAAGAAAGAAAGAAAGAAAGAAAGAAAGAAAGAAAGAAAGAAAGAAAGAAAGAAAGAGAA
>NW_023218918.1:0-891 GCF_002007445.2 Ailuropoda melanoleuca | reverse complement strand
TAGTTTATTGGCATATAGCTGTTGATAAAAATTTCTAATAATCCTTCCAATTTCATTGGTGTTGGTCGTGAGCTCTTCTTTTACATTCATAATTTTATTAATTTGGGTCCTTTCTCTATTCTTTTGGATAAGTCTTGCCAGTGGTCTATCAATTTTATTGATTCTCGCAAAGAACCAGCTTCTAGCTCTGTTGATCTGCTCTACTATACTCCCGGTTTCTAATTTGTTGATTTCTGCTCTAATTTTGGTCAACTGCTTCCTTGTGCATGGATTAGGCCTGTCCCTCTGTTGCTGTTCCAGCTTCTTGAGGTGAGAATATAAAAACTGCATTTTAGATATTTCTATTCTTTTGAGTGAGGTTTGGATGGCTATGTATTTTCCCCTTAGGACTGCCTTTGCAGTATCCCATAGGTTTTGGACTGTTGTGTTTTCATTCTCGTTGGTCTCCATAAATTGTTTAACTTGATTTTTGATTTACTGGTTTATCGAGTCATTCCTGAGCATGATGGTGCTTAGTCTCCAAGTGTTTGAGTTTCTTCCAAATTTTTCCTTGTGGTTGAGTTCCACNGATGGTTCTTAGTCTCCAAGTGTTTGAGTTTCTTCCAAATTTTTCCTTGTGGTTGAGTTCCACTTTCAGAGCATTGTGGTCTGAGAATATGCAGGGGATAATTTCAATCTTTTGGTATCAGTTGAGACCTGTTTTGCGTCCCAGAACATGGTCTATTCTTGAGAATGTTCCAAGGGCATTAGAATAGAATGAGTATTCTTTGGTTCTGGGGTGTAGTGTTATATATATATATCTATGAAGGTCCAACTTGTTGAGTATGGCATTCAAAGCCTTTGATTCTTTGCTTAGTTTTTGCCAAGGTGTTCTGTCTATTTCTGATAGTG
>NW_023218917.1:0-653 GCF_002007445.2 Ailuropoda melanoleuca | reverse complement strand
TCTTAATGCTTAGGAAATGTTCTTTAGGCTCTGTGATTATTATGACAAATGACATATTAATTCAACCTTTTATACCTTATAGAGGGTGGTAGAGTGATGTAGTGAAAAAAAGCAGAACTTAGGAGGCCTGGGTGCATGATTTTGGGTTCTATGGCTTCTGATCAACCTTTTGGTTTTAGCTTCCTATCTAGATAGAGAGGGAATTAGATTAGATGACCTCTGAGGTACATTACCAGTTATATTTGGTTCATGCAAAGTAGTTCTGGATTAACAGTAGCTGGCATGGGTTTATGTATAAGGAAAAATCTAGTTTTTTGCAAGTATTATATTACAAGCCCATAAAAAGAACCTGGTCTCAATGAAACTGCTACTCCAGTTCTCTGGAGCTCCCCTAGGATGTCCATAGGAGACAGTACTTTCAATGTCATATAACCAATGGGGCACCTGGGTGGCTCAGTCGGTTAAGCGTCTGCCTTGGGCTCAGGTTATGATCCCAGGCTCCTGGGATTGAGCCCTGCTTTGGGGTCCTGGTCAGCAGGGGAGTCTGCTTTTCCCTAGCCCTCTGTCCCTGCTCCTGTGCTCTCTCTTTCTTTCTCATTCACTCTCTCTCTCTCTCTCAAATAACAAATAAATAGATAAATAAATAAATAAAT
>NW_023218915.1:0-653 GCF_002007445.2 Ailuropoda melanoleuca | reverse complement strand
TCTGCTGGGAGCCTGCTTCTCCCTCTCCCACTCCCCCTGTTTGTGTTCCCTCTCTCGCTGGCTGTCTCTCTCTCTGTCTAATAAATAAATAAAATCTTTAAAAAAAAAATTCTACCTCTTTCTCCTAATGGAACAATGCAATAGAAAGTGAGTTGAAGAGGGAGATGGCAGGAAATTAAAAAAAAAAATGAAAAGGGAACAATTGTTTTTTATCAATCATGTGGGGCTTTTTCCAGGTCAGACTCAATGCTTGGGATAACCAAAAACAGAAGTATAAAATAAAACAAGTGACTTAGATCACTATGATTGATTTGTAAGACTAAAGTTCTACAAAATTGGCTTAATATTTCTAAATGAAAGATAAATTTTGATGTTATTTTGGAACATAGCATCAAATATTACATGATAAAATGTCATCATTTTATCAGCAATTGCTTTGGTACAGGAAATTTCTTTCAAACATAAAAATAAATAATAGGATAAGGCAACCCTTATTATAAGTAAATACTGGTTATACTGATACCTTACAAACTTTAGCTACTCTGATTTCAACTGTAAGAAAACTTTTTAAATCTGAAGAGTCTCTTAACTTGGAATGTTTAAGAAAGAGAACTTTGCCTTACCCAAATTCAAAGGGCAAGCTAAAAGAATGA
>NW_023218914.1:4232-4462 GCF_002007445.2 Ailuropoda melanoleuca | reverse complement strand
CAGATGGAAGACTGGGACACACACCCAGACTTCAGCGCCTAGAGAATAGGAGGATGCAGCCAAGTTCAGATGCTAAGAAAAGAATGGGGGGGGGATGGAAGAATTTCACTCAGGGTCTGCTTTGTCCAAATAGGAGAAAGGCTCATGGGCGATCCTAACAGAGCTCGTGTGAAATGCTCTGGGATCTCCATCCTGTGCTTGTTCCTAGCCATTCTTTTTTTTTTTTTTTT
>NW_023218914.1:0-4193 GCF_002007445.2 Ailuropoda melanoleuca | reverse complement strand
TTTTTTTTTTTTTTTTTTTTTTTTTTTTTTTTTTTTTTTTTTTTTTTTTTTTTTTTTTTTTTTTTTTTTTTTTTTTTTTGCGGGGCTCGATCCCAGGACCCCGAGATCATGACCTGAGCTGAAGGCAGACACTTAAGCAACTGAGCCACCCAGGCAACCCGGTTCCTAGCCATTCTGAGAGTCCCTTCCCGGATGCCTTCAGCTCTCAACGGGCACCAACCATCCCTGGTCATAATTCTAGATCTGCCATCATGCCAACAGCGGTCAACACACAAAAATCGCTCCTTCCTCTCCCTCATGAGCACAGAAGTCCAGTGAGGAAATTATTTTAAATATTCATCTGAAATCAGTGAAAATAACAGTTTCAAATCTTCTGATGATTCTAAAGTAGAAAAGCCAAGTAGATGTTGATTAGACTTTAAAGCAGAGGGTGTTAAGCAACAAAGAGTGAGGCCGGCCTGTGATTTTGGATTAAGCACAGATGGCCTTGAATAGCAAATACTGAGTTTCCGTCAAGTCTCCTCCCCCGCACAGCAGTGCGGGTCAGAAAGAGCAGAGTTCGCGTGAATGCAAAAAAGCCAGAGACATTCAAGAATAGGAACTTCTGAAAAAGAGCTCTCCGTTCCTGGGAATGTTCCAGCAGAGGTTTCCCGGATGGCTTAGGTGGGATTCAAACATCAAGGACCAGAGTCAGCCTGAGAAACGAGCAAGGCCCTTCCCACAGGGAGGGAGATCAGGAGCCTGCGAAAGGCCTAGCACCATGCCTGGCCTCTACGGATGCGTACTAATAAATATTCGCTTCTTCTCACCACGAGAGTCCTCGGATCTGTGATCACATATATTGGATGTATTTCTGGAGGGGTAATTGGATACATTCTAGATTCTTCCAGAAGCTCACAGTTTTCTCGAGTCGGGCTATGGAGAGAGAAGGCAAGGAGAGGCAAGGAGGCACATGGTCCTTGCGGATGGCAGCATTTCTTCCTCTGCTGGGAGTCCGAGCGCCTTCAGGCAGTTACAGGCTTGGGCCTTATGCTCTCCACCACAGCGGAGATGACCGCGCCCACAGCCTTGGTGCCTTCCATCAGCGCGTGCTCTACCTGCAAAGCAGACCAGTTCACAGGACTCTCAGGGGCGACCCCAGGCTCGTGCCCTGCCCCACCCCTACCGCACCACTCCCCTTCAGCAACCGGCCTGCCTGGAGGAGGAAGCCACCTGTGCTAGCCTCCATTACCAAAGATCCTAGAGCTGAAAGAGACCTAGAGACGTCAGGAAGGCCCGAGAGGGACATCCCAGGCAGATGCACTCCCTGTCCCCCCGGGGGCATCCATAGCTACTCGCCCCCTTCCTCCCTCAGGCCTGGTGTCTGCCTCTCGAGTAGGGCTCAGAGACAAAGGACCTCGGAGTGGCTCAGCCACTGAGGCCCTCATTCTACAGACAGGGAATCTGAGAGCCAAGGAGAAGAACTCGCTTGGACAAAGTCATGGTAGGAATTCGTGTCTCCTCCGTAGAAGGCCCCTTATCATCCATTTAGTCCCTGGGGCCTTCTTGTCATGTACAAATGCTCGTGGGACGGGAGATCCCTTACACCAGAGCCTCCAAGCCCCCCGCACTGGAGCGAGGCCTCCAGAGAATGGGGGACAGCCCGGGAGAGGAGAGAATATAAAGGAGGAAGGTGCAGAGAGTGGAGGGGGAGGGGTGCGTGACCTGTTCGCACCCACTCAGCAATAGTAGAGAGACCAGCGTTGGGATTTGAGCCCAGTGACCCCCAGGGAACATAAGAACCACAGAAAAAAAGCAGAAAAATGATGTTCCTCCTTTAATTCATCATTTCTCAATCTATTAAAAAGGGGATAATAAATACATCCCCCATTCCTCTCATGGGGTTTTAGTAAGGATCAAATAGGAATGAGGGCTGCTCAAGTCATCACGGGTATTTAGAGCTATTTTTCAAAGCTCTTGAACGCACAGACTGTGCCTCACTGGGTTATCCCCGCCCTGTGTGGTGGGGGGTCACGAGCCCGAATGCAGCCCGGGCCAGGCAGGTAGGGTGGGCGAAGCTGGCAGGTGGCACGCCAACCCGCACACGCCCCATCTAAAGAAGCAGCCACTACTCGGCCCCACAGGGTGTCAGCAACCAGGAACAGGGGCCTGATGGCCTGATCAATGAGTTGTTCTAGAAAGGCTGTCAATCCAGATCTTTCTACAAAATTTCTATGTTTTTAAATGTTGGCAAATAATACAAATTAAAAAAAAAAACCACACACTATTTGTCCAAGCAAAACATGTCTGTGGGCCAGAGGTAGCAGAAAATCTCACTTTATCCCTGTTTTTTAAAAGAACAAACAGTCTCAGAAATAAAACGGTCTGACCAAGGACACCCATGGCCACGCCGGGATCCCCCAGGGTCCTAGCTCTGCAGCCCAGAGCCTTTGCACTCCTCCACGGGTTAATAGACCCGTCGGGTCCTGCAGAAGTGGAAGCCCACCAGCACCACAAACAGCATGAAACCACTGACCACCGTTCTGATCACTGATGAGATGACGAGCCCCAAGACGGCTCAGCCAGAAGCCACCGTCCGAGCAAAAGGCGCCCTACCTGCTGGCTCCTGGGCACACCGTATCTGAGGTCATTGACAAAGTGCTCACAGTTCCCCTCGATCAGGCTGTACTGCACTATCTTGTTGACCATCCCTTTTGTGCGCTGGATGATCTGGTCCACGGGCAGCGGCAGGTATGTCCCGTCCAGCTTGTTGTTGACCTTCCAGGAGCAGCCGTGCAGCACGTCCTCCAGACGACTGTACTTCACGACGGCACGGTTCCTGAAGACGGAAGTGATGCTGCCGGCCTCGAATTCCTCACCTAGAGCCCAAGATGAGCAGACGCTGGAAAGCTGCGAGGGACAGTGGGGCAGAGCCCTGGCTCGCTCTAAGATGTGGGTCCAGCTGCTTGCCTCCGAGGCGTCGGCGTCAGCGTCAGCATCTATCAAAGGCGAGGCTGAGGACCGGGAGCTGGATGGGGTGAGCTGTCCCCAGGGAGACACCTGTCGCCTCATATCAGCCTGCCTCTCAGCATTTTTTTTTTTTTTGTAATGACCGATGATGTTGAGCATCTTTTCAAGTGTTTATTGGCCATGGAGAAATTTCTTTCTTTCTTTCTTTCTTTTTTTTAAAGATTTTATTTATTTATTTGACAGAGACAGCCAGCAAGAGAGGGAACACAAGTAGGGGGAGTGGGAGAGGAAGAAGCAGGCTCCCAGCGGAGGAGCCTGATGTGGGGCTCAATCCCAGAACGCTGGGATCACGCCCTGAGCCGAAGGCAGACGCCTAACCGCTGTGCCACCCAGGCGCCCCCATGGAAAAATTTCTAATCAAATCCTTCTCCCGTTTTAAAACTTGGGTTATTTGTCTCTTTATTATTGAATTGTAAGAATTCTTTACATGTTCTGGGTAGTAGAACCGTGTCAGATATGTGTTTGCAAATACATTTTGCATTCTGCGGCTTGTCTTTCCACTTTCTTTTTTTGTTTTCTTTAAAGATTTTATTTATTTATTTATTTGAGAGAGGGAGTGACAGATAAAGCACAAGCAGGGGGAGCTGCAGAGGGAGAGGGAGAAGCAGGCTCCCTGCTGAACAGGGAGCCCGATGCGGGGCTTGATCCCAGGACCCTGAGATCATGACCTGAGCCAAAGGCAGACGCTTAACCGACTGAACCACCCAGGTGTGTGTGGCTGCCCGGAACCACCTTTCCCAGGAGACTTCTGCCCTGCACCGCACACCCCATTGTCAGCGATCTTTCTCATAAAACTCTAGAAGTACCTTACAGTGGGACCCCAGGTTCCATTCGTACTATACGGACCTGACCAAGTCCTAGGACTTGAGTCTTCCTTTCCTAACCAGACTTCAGTAGTCTTCACAAACGTGTGCTAAGCGCCCTACGTGTGAGCGTCCGCTCCTGGCTGTGGGGCTAGCATGGGGCTCCGTGACCTGCCTCCCTCTGTAGCCTCGGCTGCACACAGTAGGCGCCAAGCAGGCAGGGCCCTGGGTGCCACCCACTCAGCTTCTGCCCAGAGCCACACTGCCTTTCTCTCCACTCAGATATTGGGATTCAAAAACAGGGTTCCATAGATTCGCAAAAAGACCCATTTGAGAGGAACGATAGTGTCATACTCAGTCCCTAGAGGAGACAGATGCTCA
>NW_023218913.1:0-653 GCF_002007445.2 Ailuropoda melanoleuca | reverse complement strand
TTTCTAAATAAATATAAATAATATATAGCTACCAAGATAATACAGGGGAAAGTAGAATAATAAAAATTAACCAGATACAAGCTAACCAAAAGAAAACAGGTGACTAGTGTCTGAGGCCAAGCTTAATAATTTATTTTAAACAAACTAAACCCAAATCAAATTATTTAAAGGTTTTTTCTTTTCTTTTCGTTTAAGATTTATTTATTTATTTATTTGAGAGAGAGAGAGCTTACAAGTGGGGGAAGGAGCAGAGGAAGACAATCTTCAAGCAGACTTCCTGCTGATTCTTGATTACATGAGGTAAGTAAAGTGAAAGACAAATTGATAAAAAGTCAATGCACAAGAAACTACTATGTATTTCTACATACCCTGAAACCTAACACTACATTATATTGGTCATTTTATTTATATATTTCCATTTCTACTCTAATATAGATCAAACTTGAAAGTTAAGGCAACTATGAGCAAAATTGTGTCCCAATTTAAAAATTTCTTCTTCTCAAGAGGGGAAAAAAAATCTTAAGCGATAAACATGTAAGTCAGCATGGAGTAATTTGTGCCTAAAAATTGATGTGTCATTATAATTAGAAAATAACAGAGCAAGAGCTAAAACACAGCCCTAATAGTCGATGGAGTTGTATTTATTCCAGCTA
>NW_023218912.1:0-653 GCF_002007445.2 Ailuropoda melanoleuca | reverse complement strand
GGGGTATTGGTTGGAGGACTGTAAGTTCAAGAGCTGCATTCCAAAGAATTCCTCTGTGTCACTGGCCCATAGCAAGTTCTAAATAAAGGGTAGTAAGTCTCATGGAACCATAAATCCATATCTACAATATTGCCTCTTCTCTCTCCAGCAGTGGCACAGTGGTGGGTGCTATCAGGTTGGTAATTAGTAAGGAATGAATGATTGACTAATTGAATGGAATTCTGTCCCTGGATCCAGTAGGTGTAACCTCACTTTCTCTAGGGTTGATTTCTTCATTGTACTGTAGCCTACTTAGACGGTACAGTACTAGCTACTGTCCCTTATGGTTCACGGGTGTCTCAGCCTCAGAGAATTGTCAATTCCGACATGGTCGATATTGTCTAGTTTACGGGATTTACCTGTTTCAAGCCCTGGTATGGAAATAAGCACTGTGAGCTGCGCTGGCATGTCTGATGGAGAGCTGTACACAGTGCTAATCTTTGTTCTGGTTCTCATCATTGTATGGTGGCCAGAGCTGATTGGGAAAAGAGGTGATAAAAGTGAGTGTCCAGAAAGTCAAGGGCTAACTTAAGCATTGTGCTTAGAACAAATATTCTTTAATTGATATTGAGACCTTGTTCACAAAACACTATTTACAGTTTTCAGTTTCAAAA
>NW_023218910.1:0-653 GCF_002007445.2 Ailuropoda melanoleuca | reverse complement strand
GGCCGCCGCGTGGACCTGCCAGGCGGGGGACGCCTCATTAATAGGCACATTACCAGGGATAATTGACTGGGAGCCAGCTGGACGCTGGCGAGGTGCTCGGTAATGGACGTCTCAGGGCAGCGTTCGCTGCCTCAAGGAGAACAATAAAAGTGTCCGTGCCTCCTTTGCTGTCGTCCCATAAAATGTCTGCATGTTCGCAGAGATGCAGGGCTGTGGGCCCTCCGGAGACCCTGGGCCCCAAAGCCCTGCGGGGTGAATCCAGCGCCAGGGAAGGAAGCAGAAAGGCCGTCTGCCGGGCCTGCACTCGGGGCTCCAACTCCAGCAGCCGGGCCCAAGGAAGCCCCGGCAGAGGGAGCCCCAAAACCATGCTCCCCTGTCAGTGTAACTGGGCGCCCGGGGCTGCCAGCGGGGCAGGCCGGCCAGGTGCTTGTTCCTGGGGTGGGAGACGTGTGGTCAGAGAGGCCGGGGGACCATGGGCTTTTGAACGCAACCTGGTGTCATGAGCTGTCCTTCAGGAACATTCTCGGGAGGAAGAGTCTGTCCCGAGTCCCCCTTCTGCTCTCCCACTTCCCCCACCCAGGGGTACCCACAGGGCCGGGTTACAGGTCGAATCAGGGGCTCCCGGAGCCTCAGCTGCTCCCAGAGGGCAGGGC
>NW_023218909.1:0-653 GCF_002007445.2 Ailuropoda melanoleuca | reverse complement strand
GTGGACGAGGAGGTGTGGGCACAGGGCCACACACCCCGCAGACAGCAGGCTTGGGCTTCAAGCCCAGGCAGTCCGGCTCTGGAGCCCATGCTGACCTGCAGCCCCCCTCTGCCTCTGGTGTGGAAACAGCACCAGCCTGGGTCTAGCAAGCCTGGGCGTGAGCCCCTGACCACCACTTACTGCTGTAAGAATGACCTTGGGCACGTCCAGTGCCCTTCCGAGCCTCCGTGTTCAGGTTTCTGAAGTGGGGAGAGTAGTGGCACCTGCTCCGTGGGGTTCTCAGGGTCAGAGATGTCAACCTGAACGGGCCTGGAGGAAGGGCGGGCATACAGCAGGTGCTCGTTAAGCAGTCATTAGTGCTGTGGAGGCTGCAGAGGGGCGCAAAAACAGTCAGGTGACACCCTCCCCATCATCCAGCTCTGGATCTGGGGCCCACAGTGCTCCCTCTCCGACCTCCTCTCTCAGGCAAACCTAGAGCTCTCGACAGGAGCCTAGGATCCCCGTTTCCGGCCAGCCTGGGACCACGGCAGCTTTGGAAGCGAGTCACATCATGAACACGGGCAGAACAGAGGAATCCTGTGTTCTCGCTATGGAGGGAAGTGGGACCCAACGGTCCTGCTCCTATCCCTGGGGCCAGACCAGGGGCCCAAGCA
>NW_023218908.1:0-653 GCF_002007445.2 Ailuropoda melanoleuca | reverse complement strand
AAAATAACAACAAACCAAAACCAGACACAAAACACGTTTCTGTTTAATGTAACAAGACAGTTCCTGGCACACCTGAAAACACTTCGACTCCCTCTGCGGAGAGACCAACCAGTCTCCTGAGTTAAAGTCCTGCTCCAAGTTTTGGAGCTCTGATTCAGGCTAATTCTTCCTTTTGCTTTTGGGGGTCCCAACCAATACTCTGTAACCTGTGCACTAGACCAGGGGTTGGCAAACTTTTCCATAAAGGATCATATAATACATTTGAGGCTTTGCAATTGTAATACTGTGATTTATAATAAGAAATATGTATTTGATCTTTGTCCCTCTTCCTGGCACAGAGCCTCTAAGATCCTTGGAAGTTCCTAAGTGAGGAGAAGGATGAAGGTGTCTTTTGTTGTGTTAATGAGGTGACTGGTGGTGGGAGGGCAGCCATGGTTGCCAGGGGCTGTCAACAGTGTGACTTGAGGTTTGGAACTTTCATTTACCCCCTACCCCAATCTCCAGGGAAGGGAGAGGGGCTGGAGATCTTCAATCACTTACAGCCTATGATTTAATCAACCACACCTATGTAACGAAGCCTCCATAGAATCCGAAAAGGAGAGAGTTCGAGAGCCTCCAGGTTGGTGAACAAGTGGAGATTCAGGGAGGGGGGG
>NW_023218907.1:1657-1757 GCF_002007445.2 Ailuropoda melanoleuca | reverse complement strand
AGGCATTTTCGTTCCATTGTCACCAGCAGTTTTGATAGGATTTACCCATGAAGCAAACATTGCATTGGAGGTGGTTTGACCAAATTATGTTTCTCAGTGC
>NW_023218907.1:1129-1592 GCF_002007445.2 Ailuropoda melanoleuca | reverse complement strand
CCTTGATTCCTGTTCCACCTTCCATAAGGCCGTCGTGACTTCAAGGGCTTTCCCCTCACACTTTGTTTCTTGGTTCTAAGTGATGGATCCTTCCCAGGTCCCATTCACCCAATGGGGAATCTGGGTCCCAAAGGAAACGTGGATGTTAGCTGGAGGTGTTTTCCTGGACGCTGTTCATTAATACCAATAAGAAGTATGCTGAGTCCTTTAAATTCTTGATCTTTTTCATTTATACTGCTNTTAGACTCCCTTATTTAAGTGAGATGATGTTCGTTGATATTTCCCTGGATTGTGTGGTGTCTCAGAGACCACTATGTGGCATTCTCGTCAGGCTTCCGTGAACACTTTCCCTCATGTTTCCCTATTCATGAAGGATGATGTTAGTGCTAAGACGGCCACTGCACAGTGTTGTTTCTCACAGAAATGGTTTAGGCATTTTCGTTCCATTGCCACCAGCAGTTTT
>NW_023218907.1:0-1059 GCF_002007445.2 Ailuropoda melanoleuca | reverse complement strand
TTTCTCAGTGCTGTGTTCGTCGTGTTTCACTCACGGTACCAAAGCACCTTGATTCCTGTTCCACCTTCCATAAGGCCGATGTGAATTCAAGGGCTTTATCTTGGCACTTTGTTTCTTGGTTCTATGTGATGGATGCTTCCAAGGCACATTCAGCCAATGGGGAAATGGGTACCAAAGGAAACGCAGATGTTAGCTGGAGGTATTATCCTGGACGCTCTTCTTTAATACCAATAAGAAGGGCGCTGGGACCTCGAAATTCTTGAACTTTTTCATTTAGACTCCCTTATTTAAGTGAGATGATGTTCGTTGATATTTCCCTGGATTGTGTGGTGTCTCAGAGACCACTATGTGGCACTCTCGTCAGGCTTCCGTGAACACTTTCCCTCATGTTTCCCTATTCACGAAGGATGATGATAGTGCTAAGAAGGCCACTGCACAGTGTTGTTTCTGACAGAAATGTTTTAGGCATTTTTGTTCANATGTTTTAGGCATTTTCGTTCCATTGCCACCAGTAGTTTTGATGGGATTTACCCATGAAGCAAACATTGCATTGGAGGCTGGTTTGGCCAAATTTTGTTTCTCAGTGCTGTGTTCATCGTGTTTCACTCACGGTAACAAAGCACCTTGATTTGTGTTTCACGTTCTATAAGGCCGCTGTGACTTCAAGGGCTTTATCTTTGCACGTTGTTTCTTGGTTCTAAGTGCTGGATACTTGCAAGGCACAATCACCCAATGGGTAATATGGGTCCCAATTGATAACGCGGTTGTTAGCTGGAGGTGTACTCTTGGACGCTATTCTTTAATACCAATAAGAAGGGCGCTGGGTCCGTGAAATTCTTGAACTTTTTCATTTATACTCCCTTATTTAAGTGAGATGATGTTCGTTGATAATTCCCTGGATTGTGTGGTGTCTCAGAGACCACTATGAGGCATTCTCGTAAGGCTTCCGTGAACACTTTCACTTATGTTTCCCTACTCACGAAGGATGATGTAGTGCTAAGACGGCCACTGCACAGTGTTGTTTCTGACAGAAATGTTTTAGGCATTTTCGTTCCATTG
>NW_023218906.1:0-653 GCF_002007445.2 Ailuropoda melanoleuca | reverse complement strand
GCAAAGGCATCTGCAAGGAGACAGTCCAAGAGGGGTCTACTAGCAGCCAGAAATTTGTAGCAACTAGGAAGCTGGGAAGCAGACCTATGTGTTGTAGGAACAGGGCATAGACTTAAAAAACAGACCCGGAGTTATGAGCCCTAAATTCTAGTTTTGTTTTTACCACCGATCAAGCTCAAATCTACCAGTCTCCTGGTATTCCCATTACTCTTATGTCCCACAGTTCTTAGATTTCTACTCTGTTTTTTCAGTCCTTTTTCTGATTGCTTTCAGTTTCGGAGGTTTCTATTGAGATATCCTCAAGCTCAGAGATTTCTTCCTTAGCCATATGCCGTCTACTAATAAGCCCATCAAAGACACTCTTCTTCTTCGCGTATTTTTTATTTTTATTTTTTATATTTTTATTTTTTTATTTCCTCTAGCATTTCTTTTTGGTTCCTTCTTAGAATTTCCATCTCTCTGTATACATTACTCATCTGGTCTTGTATGAAATGCGGTTTATCCATTAGAGCCCTTTGCATGCAATCATAGTTGCTTTAACTTCCTGGTGTGATAAGTCCAAAATTCCTGCCATATCTGAGTCTCGTCCTGATGCTTGCTCTGTCCCTTCCAACTGTGTTTTTTGCCTTTTAGCATGCCTTGTAATTTTTTTT
>NW_023218905.1:0-653 GCF_002007445.2 Ailuropoda melanoleuca | reverse complement strand
CCCCCCGTCTCTCGTATGCAGATGCTTATCTGCCTACATGGATAGACTCAGCCATGAGTAATATGTATTTTCCAATATTGGACATGCTTGATTCTTCAGATCCATACGCCTAAGCAGAAATAATATTGGTCACCTCATATAAGCCAGGTGCCTTGCACTGATACTCAACACTACCTGGGAGGTAGGTATGACCATCCCCATTTTACAGATAAAGAACACCAGGTTCAAAAAGCTCAGTCCGGGTTTAACATCCAGGTATAACACCAGATTTGATTTACACTTTTCAACTCAAAATTCTGTCTAGCAAGCTAACTACCCACTGTGAACCTCAAGTCTGTGAATTTATATAAACGGTTCCTAAACCACCCTGCATTTCTTACGCCCCTCCTGCATTTTCAGCTGCCAATATTCTGGCTTCCGTAAAGGCTGAGAGTGGGTCTAAAGGAAGAGGAACTGGGTTTCAAGCGAAGACATCGTAACTCTACTCTCTACCACTATAAGTGGGACCAGCATAGACAGTCATGAATTCTTTCTGGATTTCACTTTCCTCATCTAAAAAAATGGGACAGCTGCCCTGGATTCGTGGCTTCCAAATGTTCATTTAGACATGAAATGTTTGCTTCATTAATTCATTCTTTCAGATAAGTTTTTGC